>NW_024884142.1:23530164-23808771 GCF_019232065.1 Centrocercus urophasianus
TCTTCTGCCTTTCTATCTTCTTCTGCCTTTCTATCTTCTTCTGCCTTCTGTGTTGGGTAAGGACACGGAAACAAACCAAAGCATCAGATGTTAAAATACCTGGCTTTGTGGCTGGTGCCATCATCAGAAATTTTTTTTTTTTTGACAATTAGCCTACATGGTACTGGGTTTGTGGGCACCACATGGGGTTTGCCTTTCTTAAAGAGGGAGAAGGGTCCTTGGAGAAAAGCTAGTGGGGCTTGTTGGGAGAACTTCCCCCTAGGTGTGGAGGGGGATGGAGGGGAGCCTTTCCATTATAAGGTGTGGGAAGGCATAACTGTATTATAAAAATCTACTATATTAACATATTATACACTATGCTTTTTTCATTGCTCACTTTTCTTCCAGCTAGCTAAAATTAGTCTATTTCCTCCACAGATATTTTGTTTGTTTGTGTGTATAACTTTATAATCTTTGTATGAACAGGGATCTCCACTCATAGTTAATGAGGATTATTTTGTCACATTGTTTTGTGTTATCTGAGAGAGCAATTCTACTTGTTGTTTCACATGGATCAACTGAACAGTTCAGATGTAAATTTTACTTTCTCACATGTCAGTGCAAAAACCACAATCAGTGAGATCAAGACATTTGCAGAAGCTTTGCAGGTTGCTGTGTGAAAGACTCCTCATTGGCATAAGTTAAATAAATTATGAAGACCTCTCTGATATAGATTTCAATAGTTTGGGGACTGATTACTCCACACGTTTAAATGATACAAGGAAAGAAGGTGGAGTAATAAGGAAATTAACACAATAATTGTAAAGAATTGTTAGGAAGAACCTTCCTAGGATTGATAGGAATCCCAGGATTCCTAGTCATCCCACAGCATGTTTGAGGTATATTATTGAAACAGCTTCTGCTACACAAAGAAAACGTGAACAGAAGAGGGGGAAAAATGATTCTATTACGTTATTTTTAGTCAAGTGTGTAACAGATCCTGTAGAGAAATACATTTCACTTCTTCACTCAGGAACATCTGTGCATCATCAGTTACTGCTGGATATAGCAGAACCATAGAATGGTTTAGACTGGAAGGGACCTTAAAGATCATCAAGCTCCAGTCCCCTACTATAAGTGGGGCTGCTGCACACCAGATCAGGCTGTCCAGGGACCCATCCAACCTGGTCTTGAATGCTTCCAGGAATGGGGCATCCACAACCTCTCTGTTCTAGTGCTTTACCACCCTCTGAGTAAAGAATTTATTTTTAACATCTAACCTAAAACTTCCCTCTCTTAGTTTGAAGCCATTATCCCTTGTCTAGTTGTGATAAGACTGTAAAAATTTGGTTTTCTTCCTGTTTGTAAGCTCCCTTCAAGTACCAGAAGAGATCTCCCTGGAGCCTTCTATATCAGTAATAATTTAATAATTTGTTTTGATATACCATGTTAAGTAGCCAGTGCATTATATTCCCATTTAAAAAAAAAATTCCATGAGTACCACTAGGATAATTTACACTGATGAATAAAAAGATGTAGCTGAAGGTGTGAAATGAGATTGTTACCACAGATGCACATTAAGGTCAATGCTGATACTCTCACTGACATTATACTCTTCAGAGCCTTTGCGCAGAATGCTTTCACTCTTTCTTACAAATGCAATTTGTCACACAGTAACAAATTCAGATCCCAGGGGACGGCCTATTTTTCCTTCATTGTGCTTTATTTACTACTTGATGCATAAACGAAGCAGTTTAATCATAAAGAAGGACGAGTTATTGCTTCATATCCGTGAGAATCTAAAATAACAAAGATATTTGGAAACCTTCCCTTTATACCAAATCCCAGATGACAGCATTAGATCATTTCTATTGCTATATCCTTTGTTTGTGTTCCTAAGTGTAAACAATACTAAGCAGTATGATTACAAAGAGTATCATGATTGTGCTTGCTAGTTCACTGTTGTGATAAAGAATTGTAGGACTGCCTTACTGAGGTTATGTCCATACTTTTCCCATTGGATACATTCCATTTGCTGACAAGTGAGGCTTGTATCTGTTCTGACGGGTCCTCAGCACAGCATCCAGTACCTCTAGGAGAGGCCCTCAGGACTATCAGGAAAGATATGTTATGATTTTGCTAAGGTAGCTCCTGCAGTGCTCTAACAAAACATTTCTCTGTGAGATGTAAGACTCTGAAAAGAAAACACTAGAAATTTTCTCTAAAACAGAAAGAATGTGCCCAGTTGAAGGAATACACACACACACACACACACACACACACACACACACACACACACACACACAAAAAAAAAAAAAAAAAAAGAGAGAGGGGAAAAATTCAAGGATAACATCTTGGAGAGGAGATATGGAGGAGTAACAATGATAGCAGAACATGGGGTACTCATCGGGAGAGAATGAGGAAAACCAAGAAGATGAAGCTGAACAAACAAAAACCGACAAAACACCCCAAAACTGCAATGCAAAATAGAAGGAAAGAGAAAATGCCTAGGAGTACAATGCTCAGTGGAAAATATATGAAACATCAGAAGAACAGCAGTGGGTAAATATATGTAATTTCTCTTCCATAGCTCTGTGGGTCCACATTTGCATGGTGATAAAAGTAGTAATTTTAGCATGCTTTTTGGGATTAAAATTTTATCATAGTTATATCATAATTTATATCATAAATACCAATGAATTTATAGCTTTTCTGGTGCTAAAAATTGTAAAACATAATAGGCATGAGACTTTTCTGAGCATTGGTTTCTCTCTGTCAATGAAAGTGAAACAAAAAAATAAAGTTCCTAGAAAATCTCAATTTTTTAAAAAAGTACTGTTTTCTAAGAAATTTTATAGTAAGATAATTAAAAAAGACTTAGTATTGCAGGAAAAAAAATACTAGAGATTTTTTTTTTTTTAATGCAGATAGCCATTCATTTAGAAATAGAGTATTAATTTGAAATTTAGGGAGGAATTCAAGGATAATCATCATGTCTAAAAGGAACTTCATCTCACACCATATACATTTTTCTTGAAATGTCTGGTGTAACATTTTTGTTAGGAAGACTTAAAGACTCCTATAAAAAATATTCCTAGTAAACAACATCCTGATTTATAAATAACAGCCATCCAAGGAGCCTTTCAAATTCTTAAGAGTGCATTTCTTGAAGATAATAAGCTACAGGGTGACAGCCTGCTTACCATCAAATATTGTTGCTTTTTCTACCAATCATGCTGTTGTAATTTCATGCCAGATATATTTTGCAGTGTGTGTATATATATATATATATATATATATATATACGTATATAGGGTGTATTTAGGGGCAGGGTAGAAGGAACGAGGACAGAAGAAACGAAATGAACTTGATGTTCTTTCCACTGAAAGAAGACTAATTACTTACCTAGATATTAGACTGTTCTTTCTAATTTTCCTATACAGGTCTACTGACGTCAATGGAAATTCCAGATGCAGAATGAATACAGAACATAGCCTGTTGTCATTTGGGAGAGTAAAAAAATATAATATGGGCATTTGTGAAATATTTCTAGATACAATGGTTGCAAAACACATCACACTTGGTAAGTGTTCACAAGAGCTAGAAGTTTCTCAAACTGGTAAACAGAATTCAAGGCAAAATACTTTGTGTATTTCTAAGATTTTAAAAGCACCAGCTATATATCTCTCCCTTGTGAATGGCAGCCAAGAATTGTGAGATGAAATATGCATGTTATCCCTGTTGCTGACGTCACCAGTTTACTTTTTTATGAGGGTATATTAATCATTTTGTTTGTAAGGTGATTTAAAAACAAAAAAGGGAAGATAAATGGGCACAGCAGATTTTAAATAATTATTAAAATTATTAAATTATTTTAAAAATTATGTTACCAATTGTATTTATCTGATTGCTATGCCAGTTAATATGTCTATGTCTGGAACACTTATAAGATGAAAAAACTGGAATGGGAGAGGGAAATCATTTATATGTCTCTTTCCAGACAAACTTAATCCAAAATTCAGAGTGGAAGCAAATTTTGTTCTTACTGTGACCCTGACTGTAAATGCATACATGCTAATTTCTTGGAAGTTTGTTGCAGTTTTCTGCTACATAGCAGAGGACTGCTTTGTGAAAAAATAACCAATACTGAACTACAGTTTTTTGACTTGTTTCCCTTGCTGTAACTAAACTTTACTGTTTCATGGTTGACTGGCTCTCTCAGGAACTTTATAACCTTCCAGTGATCTTTCTGTGAAAAACTGAGGTATATAACTGTGTCCTGACTTCCAGTTGGACTGGCAATTCAGTTACGTAAAATGGCTTTTGGGTGTAGCTAATGATGGAATATGGGACGTTGAAGGACTTTATAGATCATGTGTGTTGGTTTGCAGCTGCAAGCATCTACAGAATTTCATGTAGGTGAACATGTATGATGATAAGGACTATTGAGTGAAGAAATTACAAAGGGACTCAAAGGTTTAAAAACATTTACAGTTTATTTGGATGAAGGAGGCTCATCTTGAGCTGAAAAAACACAAGTACTGTTGGGATGACGTGTTACATTCAGAGTTGTAATACCAGTAGCAAATACTACAGCTGCAAAAAAGCAACGCAGCCCTGTAATCCCATAGCACAGAGGCTATCATGGTGCATAGGTGAAAACTATCAAAGAATCTTGGTGATTTTTTTTCAAAAACATCTGGTTATGGTTATTATCCCTGAATAGACAATGTTCTGAGCAACCTGCTGTATGAGACCCTGTGTGGAAAAGCTAGATGAGCTAGAGAGGTCCTTCCCAAATTCAATGATTTTATGATGCTGTGAATCTATCCTTTTGATTGTGATAAATTATGATTACATAAGTTGACTAATTATGATTAACAAGGCATATGTAATAATTTAGTATTTACAGACAACAAGGGATGTGTATATACATATCTATATATATATAGATAGATAGATAGATAGATATATGTACACACACATATATATATATATCTATTGGTTTGTTGGGCACAAAACCCTGAAGAGATACCAGTCTCCATGATCTTCCAGCAGATCAGCATAGTACTGGCACCTCTAGAAATGTAAAGAGGGACACATCCAGAAATGGATGGGCTGCCAAAAGAGCAGGTGAGACTGGTGGGCTGTAATTGGAGGGGACTTATTCAAGGCTATGGGATCCTATGGTCTCTAGAGTCGTGGGTGGAACATTTCCCTATGGTTTGGACACTAGAGGAGTTTGAGTACTTTGTTGCTGAGAGTCTCCTGTGTGTGAGGCACTGGGCTGGCTTCGTTATTCACTTGGAGTGAATCCCTCCTTTCACCCCCAAATGCAATGGTGATGGGAATGAAGCAATATGTAAATGCCAAAACAATTTTCTTCAATCCAAATCAAAATTAGCTTAATCTACCTGCTGACTGTGTCTAATTAAAAGTAAGATGTAGTGAGAACTCAGAAATGTCAAGCATTGTCAAAATTTGGAAATGAAACCTACATATGTAAGTTGTACAGTTTTCAGGGTGTCAGCCTTTGGATGATGTGGAAAGAACTGAGAAACCTTGGTATTTACTGTGGAAAGAGAAATGCATTACCAAATGGAAAATAAAATCTGTATTAACCATGTGAAAAGGTACAGTGTCAAGTAGAGAGAAAATGCTGAAAGACATAATTATACTGAACTTATGTTTCTAACCACATGGATGAACTTCCTCCAAAACATTGCAGTGTCTCTAAGATCTCTAAGTCTCAGCATTTCTTTGTTTTGTAAATCACTGCAAAGTCTATTTCATAATAAGCTCTACATCCATCTCTGGTGGTTTTTTTCCCCACAGGGAGTATCTGCCTCATGGCTCCAGCTGAGCTCAAAAAAGCATCTGTAACCTGAAACATGAGAAAGTATAAAATATTAACCCTTTGAAAAAAAAGTAAACTTCTCATGTTGATTAATAAGAATGCTCAACCTGCCTAAGACAGAGTACCACGAATTAAGTATTTTGGTTTGACACATTTTTATAATTTATGCCAGATTTTTACATTCCAGATCCCTAGTTAATTTTAAAATACTCAGTTCTTACTTTTCCACAGATGACTCTTTTGTCTTCAGAGTATCTACTGTCAGAGAGCTGTTGCCTCAGCTAAATTTGGGGAGTTCTGCAGCTGCACTTAGCTAAGTCACTTTGTTGTCCTCTTAATTTATTATCTGACAAAGAGTTTATCTTTCAATTTCACTTTTCTTTTAGTCAGAAAGGAATTCTTCCACTAGTTTTACTGGGGAATCTCAAATAAATTAGCCAAAAGTAGTCATAGGTCTGTATTTAAGTAAAAGGTAAAGCAGATGTGTTTTTAGGTCTTGAGATTATAGTAGGCATACACATCACATCTGCATTCCAAGAGAAGTACATGATTTTGAAACCTAGCTCATACCGTAGTATAAGATCTTGAAATCTGGAAAAAAATCTTCCTGTTTGTGAAGCCCTCTAATGAAGATTTTGAATTAATAAGAAAAAAAAGTCTGATAATTTTTAAAATGATCTCAAAAGTTCTCCAATCTGGAACATTGTGGTCTATTTGCAAATACAGCAAATTCAGTCTCCAATATTGCTGTTTTTTCCTGCTTTTCAAGAATCACATCATCACCTTTTTAAAATCTCTTCCACTTTTCTGTATGTTCTAATCATTGAGCAATTAAGAACTGAAATGTTCCTTTGCAAACACAGCTCTCTATATATCAGGCATGATTATGGCAACTTCTCACAGAGGGACAATGCTGCTGTTGTGATCATATGATCTACCATCAGATCTCAATCTTGAGAACCAGACTCTCAGGGGATGTTTCAGTTCTACTATTGTTCTTTGAAGATTTTGCTATTCTGCTTCTGCTGATGACACAGTTAGATGATTACAATGTTATGTCATTTCCTTGGAGAACATTGAAACGGATATAATACAAAGCAAATTGTGAGCTGTCTTCCTAAATTATTCTATAACTGATACAGGGTACTATTTTACATCTGCAGTTCACATGCAGAGAAAGTTGCAGATGTACTAAAGTTACTACAAATACTAGAAAAATATTGCTTTCAGCTCAAGGATTAAATGAAGAAATAACTTCCTATTAAAGGATTCATTTTACTGTCTAGTTGTGTAAATAAGTATCTAGATGAGTATAGCACTTTCATTATGGAAGCATTTTTTCAGAACAAATTGAATTAGAAAGATATAGAATTATGCAATATGTGCTTACACCAAACACGTTGTTCTTTGATTGCAGGAAGTGAAAATAATTATTTTCAATTCTTTTATGTGTGTCTAAAATGCACTTCTCAGATTTTTCTTAGCCCCTTGAACATAGTCACGTAGTCACATAGAACATTAGCCCCTTAGCCACGTCACAGTGACATACATACACAGCTACATGTTTAACATGTTTTTTACATGCATTATAAAGCGTTCCTCTAAATCTGCTAAACTTCTACAGCTAAAATTTGTTTGAAACCAGAAAGGAATTCTTTACAAAGTTCTGAAATGAAAAGGCCTGAATCTAATCTTTCCTAACACAAATGCAGACTTACATTGCGTCTCTGAAATTTACATCCTATCTTTGGGACTACAGCCAGTAACAAGCTGAAGAAAATCTTTGCCTCCTAATAGTTTCATTAATATCTCCATGGCTTCTTAAGGTTAAAAATGTGGTTGCTAATGTGTTGAATTAGAGTCTCCAGCCATCAGAATTTTGTATTAGGAAAAGCATACTATATCAATGCTTTGAAATACCACATCATACCTTGGCAGTGCATGAATCCTAAAAAATTATCAAAACTGGGACGTTGTGAAAATTGGATAATAATTTGATACTGCAAGACAAAGAACACACTTTTTCAATTTTATGACAAGCTGTTAAATGTAAAGTGATTTAACAGAAGTTGGGTAATATCATCCCAGGTCATATAGGCCGTATGAGGCTTCCTGCCAACATGTTCCACGGGTCTACCTGTGCAACTCTTGTGATATTGTTCAGTGCAGCTGCCTACATCTGTATTTCTTGGATACTGAACTCTCAGAATTAATGAAAACACTGCAGATTCTGATTGAAGTTCCCTTCATGGCCCTCTTTCCCCCATTTCTATGGCAAAAGTGAAGAGAACACAAATTTTAAGTTATCTTGGAGCATCCCATACCTGTTTTAAAGAATGATTACTTTTCTCTGACGGCATTATATGTCAAAGCACCACACATATTATTCAAATCATATTATAAAAGTAAACACATAAGAAAGCTTGCTAGCACTATCTTAGTCCTAAAAATAAAGCAAGGAGGCAGCCATGACAATGTGACTATGAGTCAATGGTTCCTAATTTAATCAAAGACAAACATAGATGAGTATTAAAGAAACCAGATGCAAGAATTTATTTTCCTTGCTAGGAAACTATTACAGCTTTATAGTTCCTACAGAGAGACTCAAATGTTAGCAACGATATTGTAGAAATGCCTAACACAGAGAAGGGAAAATTTTAATGATATCATACATTCAGTTTACCTCTTGTTATCTTAGTTAATTTTACTAATTTGATTTTCACTAGTGGAAACTGAAATTGTACACTGCATTACAATTTTATTTGTGAAAAAGAGGCTGAGCAAAGTATGAAGAACTTAGATCTGAATGAAATACAGCATTCTAAATTATAAAGTAGAATACCATTTGGATTTGTCCTCTGATGTGCTAATCATTTTGGGTCCACTTTCTGTAGCTTACTAGTGTCTAAATTTTACTCTTCCAGAAGTCAGATATAGATCCACAACTCTCTCAGTCACGATCTAAGCAGGTGTCGGAAGCCTTTTCTGAGTCAGCTCAAATCTTAAAAAAAAAGGAGGAGATGTACCTAAGCATGCCTTCTCTACTTCTTTGATAATTTTTCTTTTGTTGATAGCAGAAGGTGTATTAGGGAAGAGAAGGGAAATGTAGTATGTTTTGGATTGGGAACACAGAATTGCTTGCTTTTCAGGCCTGACCTTGAAATGACTACCTAGTGGAAATCACATTATCTTTTCCTTTTTTTTTTTTTTTTTACGCTATCTGTTGTTGCCCATACTTCTACTGTTTGTCCTCATGGCATGCTGGTTTTTAAAGTGTTTTGAACTGGACAAAGCCTACAGAATAGTATTTAAACAGCTATGATCCTTTTAAAATAAGAACATTAAACAGGTTAAGAAGTATGTGTAGAGAACTAAGCTTCACATTTGACATCTCTTTTTGTATCTCTTTTATAAAAAAACAATTCGGGAAACTTTTGCATGTAGTAGAAGAGATGTCAGCTAGAAGTTACTTAAGTACTGCATGGTGAATTTCAAGTTAAAGTTTCTTTATTTGCCCGAAGAAGAAAATGCTCTTTGATAGAAAATGAGAAATCTGATAATGATGTGGGGACATGATTTCAAGTAGGTGTTCGTATGATAATGAGGAGACATTTAATCAAATCTATGAGATAGTGTCTTGCTTAAGAATGGCATGGAACACTAAAATTTTCTGAAGAGATATCTGAACAACTCCTGGATCAGCTGTAATACAGAAAATATTTTGGTTAGAGATCATTGCACAAAATATACCTTATCTAGTCAGGAAATTAAACTAAGTTGTGCAAGACATCTTTTTATTTTCTGACAATTGAAAAAGTTCTGACTCATGTTGAGTGTAGCAACTTACAAACATATAGCCCATTCACCTGCCTACATACAGGGATGTTTTCAGAATATTAATGTACTTTGGGATAGTGGAAGATCCAGCACTGTTACTTCAAACAGCTCTGGAAAGCAAGAAGATACTCTTCTGAAAGCAACACCAACAGTTTATAAGCACCACTGAAGAATTACCACTGACTAATATAGAAGTTGCACTGGTTACTTGTGTATTGGTGAGCTACCTCGTTCATTTCCAAAATAAGCAGCATTTACTATCATGTGGACAAAAGGAGAATAATTCTACAGCTCAGGTCTGTTGAAGCTTTGCTCCATCTTTAAGCTTTGGAATCAGCATATGCCTTTCTTGGGCCATCTTTCCTAGCTCAGCCATCTCCTTAGTCCTTAAATCCTCATAAAACATTTACGTATGTTGTAGAAATCTTCTATATGAAAGAAACCCAGATAAAATCCCTGCGAACCACTGCCAAGATTCCACAAGGAGTTAAGAGCTGACTGTGAAGGCTTGTCTGCTTCCAGAGCCAGGAGCAAAATTTTTGCCACAGGAAATAAGATAATGCATCAACAACTTAATTTATCTTGCAATAGAAGTACCTTGCCCTGGGGAGGTGCACTGTATGCCAGATGCTGTCACATGAAAATCTGAAGTAATTTCATTATTAGTCTTTCAAATAAGGAATAATTGTTTATTGAACTTGTTCAAAGTTTCCACATTGAGAAGTTTTACTAATTTTACCAGTATTAGGAACACACGTAGTTGAATTAAAGTAAATGTCAGCTTTTAGTTCTCAGAAGTTAACATACATTTTCTCTACTAGTGTATGTGTGCTTGTAAAAAGAATGGTCGTGTATTTCTGAGATTTTATTTTCAATTTCCTTTGGGAAAACTGCATAAATAACCTGCTTTTATTCAGAATGGGAGTCCTTGGCTGTAATCAGTGGCAAACCATTGAGGTTAAACACAGAAAGCCAGTTGGAAATTTGATTTTCATTGGAAATTTTTAGTTCATCACAACCTGAAGATTTCATGCTCAGAAAAAAACTATGAGTTACAAGACTGAGATTTGTTCTCAGTCTGACTGCTTCAGCTCTTAACAGAGTTCTTAGAGACCTCTCAGGTTCTTCCTGAAGTGTGTCTGCAGCTTATGGGTCTCTCAGATCTTAGGATCATGAAGTCTGCTCACTGAACTGAAAAGGATTTTAGAGCCAGTCTACCAACCCTGATAGTGTCTCACTAGACAAATTGTGTGACAGATGTTTCCTGGATGCCTAGGTCTATGTCTACAGAAAACTGTTCAGCAACTTATGTGGGTCATTATGTCCTGCTCATACCATGCTATTAAATAGAGGCTTGATTATCTGGTGATCTGCTGTAGAATATACCTTAGATATCTGAGTTTCCAGGATTCTGAAGTGCCTATCCTAGAGATCACCCGTCTCCTTCACTGGCACCATCAAATCTGTCAGAGCCTATTTGCTGCACTGACTTTTTCTGCCCATGACATATGTTTCAGAATTCAATTCTAGGATTTATCTGTAAGTCTTCTAATATCTATAGCAGATAAGGAATCCAAAGTAATAACAGAATTACAGAATCTTTTGAGGTGGAAGGAACTCTTGAAGACCATCTAGTCCTACTCCCCTACAACGAAAAGAGATGCCTACAACTAGATCAGGTTGCTCAGAGCCTGGTCCAGCCGGAACTTGAATGTCTCCATGGACAGGTCTTCCAGTGTCTCTCTGGTAATCTGTTCCAGTGCCTCCCCACTCTTACAAGAAACTTCTTCCTTGCGTCCAATCTAAATCTCTTCTTTGGTTTGAAACCACTTCACCTTGTCATAGAATCACAGAATCACCAAGGTTGGAAAAGACCTCTAAGATCATCTAGTCCAACTGTCCACCTAGCACTGATGTTGCCTACTAAACCATGTTTCTTAGTACCACATCTACATGTTTCTTGAACGCCCCAGGGACAGTGACCCCACTATATCCCTGGGCCTGTTCCAGTTCCTGACCACTCTTTCAGAGAAATGGCACAACTTGAGGCCATTCCCTCCTGTCCTGTTGCTAGTTACCTAGGAGAAGATGCTGACCCACACCTCACCACAACCTGCTTTCAGCTAGAGGTCAACAAGGTCACCCCTGAACCTCTTCTTCTTCAGTCTAAACAATTTGAGTTCCCTCAGCTGCTCCCCATAAGTCATGTGCTTCAGACCCCTCATCAGTTTTGTTGCTCAACTCTGGAAAAAATCCAGGGCCTTGATGTCTTTCTCATAATGAGGGGCCCAAAAATGAATACAGTACTCAAGGTGTGGTGTCACTAGTGCTGAGTACAAGGAGATGATCACCTTCCTGCTCCTCTTGGCTACACTATTTTTGATACAAGCCAGGATACCATTGGCCTTCTTGGTCACCTGAGCACATTGCTGGCTTGTATTCAGCTGAGCACTGACTTACACCCCCAACTTCTTTTCATCTACCCAGTCTTCCAACCATTCTGCCCCAAGCCTGTAGCATTGCCTGGGGTTGTTGTGAACAAAGTGAAGGACCCAGCACTTGGTCTTGTTGAATTTCATCCCATCGGCATCAGCCCAGTGATCCAGTCCATCCACATCCTTCTGTAGGACTTTCCTACCCTCAGGCAGATCAACACTTCCTCACAAATTGGTGTCATCTGGAAATATCCTATCACAACAGACCTGCTAAAGAATCTGTCCCCTTCTTTCTTTTGGTTCTCTTTTGATATTGAAAGGCCACTCTCAGTTCTCCCTAGAGACTTCTCTTCTCCAGACTGAACCGCCCCAGATCTCTCAGTCTGTCCTTGTGGGGAAGTGTTTCATCCCTTGGATCATTTTTTTGTCCGTTCTGTGAAAGCAATCCTACAGGTACACATCTCTCATGTACTGAGGATTCCACATTTGGACACAGTACTTCAGGTGAGATCTCACCAGTGCAGAGCATAGTATCAGGATCACCTCCCTTGACATGCTGATCATGCTTCTTATGATGCAACCCAGGATACAGTTGGTTTTATGGGTCTCAGTGGCACACTGCTTGCTGATGTCCATCTTGTGTACCCTAAACTTCTTTCTGTAAGGGCTGTGCTCCATCCTTACATCTTTCAGCTCGTACTGATAGTGGGAGTTACCATGATTCAGGTGCAAGACCTCATGAGGTTCACCTGGGCACACTACGGTAGTAGTTGCTAATAACAACATGGATCAAAGGCAAGAAAATACCATAAAGCTAGACAGTTTTTAAGGCTCTGAGGGCACCAAAACTCCATGACATCCCTGTCAAGCCTCCACTGGGGCTATCCCTTACTCCTGCCCAAGGCACAGGACCCTGTTTCAGCCCAACCCAGAGGTATCAACTCCTGCCCACATGACACTGCAGCACTGAGAATTTTTAGCTATGTCCCTGTTCATTTAGTCTTCTGAATAGACCTCCTGTCTGCAGATAATCTCCAATCCTGTCACTGGCCCTAATTGCTTTTTTTTTTTTTTTTTTTTCTAATAGGACCACCTGGGTGGACCTTGGCCCTGGAATTTTGATATATTCTGTATGACGTGGCTTTAGATAGACACGAACAAAGACTGATCCAGACTACAAACAATAGTAATCTTTTCTCACAAATGTTATTTTTTAGATATACTTCAGGACTCCCCTTGTGCTTAAATGGACAGAAATGCATATAAGTTTTGACATTATTTTCTCAAGTCATAAGGTAATCAAATAAGTCAAGGTAAAAATCCCACTGTTTAATCATAACATAAGTTGCAGATGGATGCAAGCATGGAAGAGGTTTTTCACATGGTGGCAAAAAGTTAAATAAAAGCTGGATGATGTTTGAATTAATCTATCAGATAATTTTATAACTCAGATCAACTAGGTTGATAGCAAAATTAACAAATCTATACTTTAGAATATTTCTCTGCATAATAACATGGGTAGATAGTGATGGTACAGAGGGATCTGAATGTTAGTTATACAAAGAAGTTTGGCCTGGAACTAAATGATGAGTGAGTGGAATTGGAACAAGTATTCATTTTTTTTTTTCTAAATTACTTAATAGCAGGAAAAAATGACATAACATTAAATGCATTGATGATACCAAGATGAAACCTTTTATGATAAGGTTAATTGCCTAGTTGACCAAGGGAAGCAGTTAATGTAAACTTTCTGGATTTCAACAAAGCTTTCCAAATTGCTTCTTACAGTATTCCCTGAACAAAATGTTCCAGCATACAATTAAACTGACATACAATATTACAGGTGAACAGTTGGCTGACAAATCGGGCTCAAAGGGTTTTAGTAAATAAGGTTACATCAGGCTGGCAGTTAGTCACTTGTGGGGTTCCCAAAATTCCATTTTACGGTCAGTTTTCTTTAATGTTTTCATCAATTACTTGGATACAGGACTTATATATTAATATATAATATATTAAGTTTGTGGAGGACACTAAACGAGGGGAGCTGTTGAATCCTTTGAGGGCAGAGAGGCCTAGCAGAGAGATTCAGGCAAATTAGAGGCCTGGGCAATTACCAATTGCATGAAGCTTAACAAGAGCAAGTTCTTGAGATTCTTCACCTGGGATGGGGCAGAGCAGGCTCTGTGTACAAACTGGAGAAAAAGAGGCTGGAGTGGGGGCAATAGAATGATTTGATCTAAGTGTTCCTGCTTCTGCATTCAGAGGGGAATGGACTAGATGATCTTTCAAGATCCTTTCCGATCCCTGATATTCTGTGATTCTGTGATTTTGTGAAAATAATAAATAAATTTGATGCTACAAATTAGAAAGTAGTTGTGAAGAAAGCTAAGAAAATCGTAACTAATTTGAATGAAGTGCTGCTTGAGGGAGCTGCATTTGATGGAAGCTCCATGATTAACAAAGCTATTCAAGAGAAGCAATACTAAAGAAAGTAACAGACTTCTCATGAAGGGACTGAGACAACAGTTTGGTCATAATTCGTGGTCTACTGGAGGCTTTGCTTGAAACAGGAAATGTAGGTATTGATCCAAAATCCTGAGAAGTCAATGGAAATATACCTTTAGTCTATGACAGAGATTTAGGACAAGGCTTCATCTTCTGGGATGTGTCCAGATGTCAAAGTGTTGCTGAGAAAAAACGTTCAAGAACTAAAACAAATGGAAGAAAAATGCAACCTTCTCTAATTATGGATTATAGAGACTTGATGAGTACTGTAATTATATTATATTCCATTGGTAAAGCCATTATGTGCATCTGTGCAGTATGTTTTGGTTAGAGATCAGATTGCATATTTCCAACCAAGAAAAATTGTTTCCATGTAGATATGGAAAAAGACGATCGGTGACAAAGTATAGGCCATTAGTATTACGTGTTATTGAAACCAATAGCAGTGTGAATATACATTCGTTTATTCTTCACATATATATCTGAATACATGTAGAAAAGAAGGTTTTCTGGTGATATATTTTGTTTCTTTCCATTCAAACAGTTATTCTTAAAAATAAGTGATTCTCCATTTCCCTCCATGCAGACTTTAGAAGTTTAGATAAATTCTGTTTTTCTACTTCCACTGGTTGTCTAATGGGATTTTGACTTAACACTGTTCTTTCCAAACATGAATGTTATTGCCCAGTTCTCTTATTTTTTCTCATTAAAATGTTTGCTAAGTAAAATTCTTAAGTCTTCCCAGTGCACATAGAAATTAATCGTCATAGAATGGCTTGATTTGGAAGGAACTGTAAAGATCACCTAGTTCTTATCCCGTTGGTAGGGGCAGGGCTGCCACCCACTGATCAGACTGCCCAGGGCTCCATCCAGCCTGGCTTTGAATGCCTCCAGAAATGGGGCATCTACAGCTTCTCTTAGCAACCTATTCTATTGGTAGGAGAGGAGCTCCAGCCTTCTGGTCATCATCATGGCCCTCCACTGGATGTGCTTCAACAGCTCTACATCTGTCATTTGCTGCGGACCTCAGACCTGTCTGCAGTACTCCAGATTGGGCTTCATGAGCGTAGAGCAGAAGGGGACAACCACCTCCTTCACCCTGCTGGCAACCCCTCTTTTGAAGCATACTTCTGGGTTGCAAGCACAACACTCCTGGCTCTGGTTAAGCTTTCCACCAGAACCTCATTCTCAAGGAGTTCTGTACTCATGTCTGGGATTACTCCAACCCAAGCGCAGCAACTCCTTGCACTTGGCCTTGTTGAATGTCATTTTGTTCACATAGACTCTCTTTTCAGTTTTGTCCAGACCCCTGCAGAAGATATCCCTTCCTACTGTTGTATCAACTGTCGCACTCATCTTAGTGTTATCAGCAAGTCTGCTGAGAGTTCACTCAATCCCAGTCTCTAGGTTTTTGATAAACATGTTAAAGAACAGTGGTCCCAAGATGGACTCTTGAGGGTTACCACTCATCTTTAGCTTCCATCTGGATATAGAACCATTGACCACAACACCACAACACCTGCAATCATTCAACTAATTGTTTATCCCCTTAATAGTTTCTCTTCAAATCCACATGACTGCAATTTCAAGATAAGAATGTCCTGTGGAAGAGATCATTTCAAAAGCTTTGCAGAAATCCAGGTAGTTGACAATCACTGGTCTTCCTTTGTAAACTGATGCAGTCACTTCATTGTAGAAGGCCACAGATTAGTGAAGCATGACGTATGCGTGCTGAAGCCGTCCTGGCTGTCTTAGATCAACTCCTTCTTTTGCATGTGCCTTGCATTGCTTCCAGAAGTATCTGTTTCATTACCTTTCCAGGCACAGAGGTGAAGATTACTGGTGTGTAGTTTCCTGAGTCTTGCTTTCTACCTTTAAAAATTGGAGTGATGTTTTCCTTTTTCTAGGCATCAGAGACATCATCTGATGGCCGTGACTTTTTGAATGTGGTGGAAAGTGGCTTGGCCACTACATCAGCTATTTTCTTTATGGCATGCTTGGGATGTATCATCTGGCCCCACTGACATGTACATGTTCAGTCTGATCCGGTGGACTTGAATTTGCTCTTTGCTTACAGTGGAGGATTTTCAGACCCTAACACCTGCCTAGATGTTCAGGAACGTAAGAAATGCGAAGCCTGACTGCCACTGAAGACTGAGGCAAAGAACTTGTTGAGTACCTCCACTTTCTTCATGTCTGTTGTTGTCAGTTCTCCCTTCTCATTTATCAAAGGAAGTCTTTTTTGTTGTTGTTGTTGTTGTTGTTTTTGTTTGTGATCAATGTTCCTGTAGAATCCCTTGTTATTTTTCACATCCCCTACCACGTTCAGTTCCACCTGCACCCTGTCTTTCTTGATCCCACCTCAACATGTCCAGATGGCATTTCTTGCTCTTTGGAAGCTTTCAAGACCTGATTGGGTAATGATCTGAACAACAAGATCTAACCTCAGAGCTGACTATTTTTAGCAGGAGATTGAACTAGAGGCCAAATGAGGTTTCCACCCACCTGAATTATAGTGTTATTTTATGAAAACTATGCTTTCCCATTGTCAAAACAATTTTTCAGTCCTGCTGGTCTTAGCAATTTGAGGGCCTAGCCTGTAATTAAAGTAAACAATGCTCTGCTCAGGAAGGAAACATGTCTGTTCCTTTTATTTTCTCCACTTTAAAACAAAAGACAGCATTGCAATCTAGTTTTATCATCCAAAATCACGAACAGCAAGCAGTATTTGACCCATCACTGTAAAAGTGTGGATTTGAAAAATCACAAGTGGTTCAGAAAATACACACTGTACTTCAGTCCAAGACTTTGCTTTTGGTTCACTTCTCTTGTGGTATTTACACTATAGTGGTTTTGTGTTTGTATTCCAATTTAACTGTAAGGGCACTTATGTGAACAGTTATTTGTTGGACCTATCCTTAAACTAGCAGGGATCTAATCTGTAAAAAAAAAAAAAAAAAAAAAAAAAAGCGCTTCTTTATCCAAAAGTAGTATTTTGGTATTTTGTTTATCTCTGAATCAGAGAACTGGGAATGAAAAAAGTTTAACAGTAAGTACCAGGAGAGGAAGAGAGCTTAAAGGAAAATGCTGAGAGAGTTAAGATCACCCTGCCTGAAGATACCAGATATGGTGAAACCCTGATATATGGATATATGGATATATGCCCCAGCATAGCCTTGTTTTCTATAGGAGTATTTTTCCAGAGCATGAGAGCATGGAGGTAGACTTTCGGCTTTGACATATCCTTTTCCTTTGAAGTCCTCTCAACCTTCTTAATGAAATATCTGAAGTTCAAACAAGGTTTGTGCTTAAGGCACAAGATCTGGGTAGTCTGAACTTCACTTAGTCTTTGACAAATAACCCTATTACATCACTCCTTATCTACAAAACCAGGATAATCTTTGCTTTGCTGTACTTCACATATTATCTTTTTAAGATGAATTTATGTTTGAGTGAATAAAATACATCCACTAGTATTTTCCAATATTCTCATCTGAAAAACTGAGGTCAAACAAATAGGAAACAGAGAACAGCTGTGTTAAAATGTGTAAATAATGTAAAAAAAAAAAAAAAAAGTGCCAGAGTGGATTTCGAAAGTTATTGGAGTGATTTAAAATACCTGTATATTTAAAAATATAATAAATTGGATGATTACCTTTTTGTTTCTAAGTTAAGTTGCTCATGAGCTCAACATGTCTTCCACATTCATGAAAGATAGGAACATTCTGTAAGCAGAAGCTGAGGTATCCATGGGAATTCTCTTAGTAGATGACATGAAAAGAACAAATATTTCAAGATTTATAATAAAACTGTATCGATTGGAAATATGACCAATACACTACTTGCATCTGGGTATTCACTAAGGGCTATTTGTTTGTGACCTAGAGTCTCAAAAGTGTCCCTAAGAACTTTATCTCATGGCTGTCAGGTAAAGTCCCTGGTGATTGGAAAAAGGAAAACATCACTCCCATTTTTAAGAAAGATAGAAAGGAAGACCCTGGAAACTACAGACAGGTGAGCCTCACTTTGTGCCTGGGAAGATCATGAAACAGGAGTAAAAAACCCGCGTAATTTAGCTAATGACTTTAAAAGTCCTCGTGGAACAATGTGCAAATTGAGAATTGCATTTATTTTTAAGAATAGCTATTTGGCAACGCTGCCCCCAGCATGAGGTTTAGAGATAGATATCCTTTATGCTTCCTTCTAATCCAAGCCATTCTGTGATTCTTTGGGTAAATGCTCCTCTGATGGACTATCCTCATGGTAAAAAAAGGTTTTCTCTGTTGCTGAAACTGAGCCCCTTTCACCCCAACCTATGCTCTCACCATGGGTCACAAAGAATAGGTTCTTTCTGTCCTCTTGTTACTCACCACACAGACCCTGAGAGCTGCTATTAGGCTTCTTAGAAGCTCTTGTCCAGGCTGAACCGGTCAAGTGTCTCCTAAAGAGCAAATGAATCTGCTGGTGGCCTCCACTGAGCTCACTTCTGTTTATTTAAGTTTTTCCTATATTGAAGTGTTAAAAAGAAACAGCAGTGCAACAGATATAAGTAAAGGGTGATGATCTCTTCTCTTGATAAACAGGCTTTTTACCTGTTTGATACAGCTCAGGATGGCTTCTTCTTTCCAGAGGTATTACTATCTCATGCTCAGCTTGCTCCCTGCCAGACCAACAGGGTTTTCCTGCAGAGCTGCTCCCCGGGCAGTCACTCCCATGTTGAGGCAGTTTGGCACTTTTTTTTTGCTGCATTTTATCATGTTGACCTATTCCTATGGCCCTATGGGTGGCGGCCTTGCCCTTCACAACCTAATTTCTTGCTATCTACGAGCTTGCTGTTGCATTTTCAAATAATTAGTAAGACTGTTAAACAAGACAACATAGTACCAGTCACCTCTAAGCAAAGTACAATCCATTAACTATTATCCTCTGAGCCTGATCAACAAATCAGCTTTTATACCCATATAATTCCCTAAAGTGTTAACTGTTCATGTGCTATGAATGCATTTTATTTATGCTCGTCTGTCTCAAATTCAGAGACATAACTTTTCATATTTCTATGTTTCATCTTTGATGAAGACTTCTATCAACACTGTAGCTTCATTCTGTGACTAATTTGGGGAATGATGAGAAAAAAATGTTAAAATGATTTTCTCTCACAAGCAGTCTTCTAGTCCAACACTTCTGAAAGAAAAAAAACTTAAGTTCCTAAAATGAACAGTATTTTTTCTAAGGGGTACGTTGACACCATGCTGAGTATTAGCTCAAAGTATTAATGCAGTTATTAAGGTTTTTATTTATGCTGAGCTATTAAGGTGTTCTGGAATTCACTGTAAAACCTGTTTTGCTGTTGTGTTCCTCTCCATGTAAGATTTTAAGCCATACACATTTTTGTTTTCTACAAAGAATCTGCTGCCAGAGAAAATAACGGAAATGTTTTACAACACTTAAATATTTTGATGGCATTTAGATTTGTGCCCTGTTTATCTTGATATTTACATACGTATTTATGTATGAGACAGTAAGCCATTTTGTTATTCTGTATGTGATGAAACAAAACAAAAATATATCACCTCTCCTGGGATATGAGTGAGAAAGTAATGTTGAGGTGTGCCTTCCTCACAGAAAACTGTAGCATGCAACATCAATCAGACAATCACCTGCTAACATTGCTAAATAAGGCCTTGTATATATTTACATATTTGTAAGAGAATAGGCTTCTTTTTTAAGAGAAAAAAAATACTCTTTTGTTAGAGTATGTATTTTGGTTACTTGTTGGAACAAGTTCTGGCAAATATCAATAGGGCCAACTAATTGCACAGATTCCTTTAACCAGAATTAATTCTTGAGGCAGTAATTTCATGACAACCATTGTTTATATGCTGTTTTTTGACCAAATTTGTTCCATGACTGATTTATTTGTATAAACAAAATTGCATATAAATCTGTAAGAAGACACAGTCCAAGGAAGTTGGATATAGAAGAAAGCAATGAGTTTTGTTCTTCAAAAACATAAGGACTTCTCAGGAATGGTTGTCCTAGGCTGTTGAAATTCAGTGCCATACAACAATTCACACTTGGCTCTCAATTCAAATTCTTGCAATGCCAGGATTTTGTTTTTATCTTCATTGAAAAAAGTGTTCTAGTGTGACTAGACAGACTGTTCTGCACTACAGTGGTACATATTCTAGTAACTGCTCATACAAATAGTACATACACAACTATTTTGGAAAGAATAAGCTTAACAGTTAAAAAAATAGTATGTTTCATTGGTACTGTAATATTAGAAATGATCAGGCAAATATACTACTCTTTTGCTTTGTGTGCATTTGTCCTCTTAGTGCTTTTTGCTCTTGAGAATTTTTTGCTGTCAGGGTCTCTAATACTGCTCTTGACAGCTCCTTGTTGTCACTAGTGGATGACACTGTCAGTTTTCTTTGTCTTTGATTCCATGTGCAGTGATTCAAGTAGGTTTTTTCATACAGACATATGAACTGGTTGCTTTTATGGAAGAACAGCTGTGGTGGTTAACTTGTCCATGTCCTTTCTGCTATTTGTGACTTTTGTGCTCATGTTTATCTTGTCTCTGTCTGTCCATGGTTCTGGGCTCGTTAGGCTTGGTTCCATGGCTAAATGGGGTGGGAGCACGCACATACCCATGCCCCATGACAAGGGGAAGGGGTTAGAGAAAATTTAGGGACATGAGCCGAAAAACAAAAAGGCAGCAGTAAACTAAGGGGAAAGTTAATTTACTAAAAATGATAGCAGAATGTGAGATAACACAACATAATTTGGTTGAATGAATGGCTTTGAGGATGGTGTCACACTCAGGGATTTGGACAATGTGACTTGGGACACAGCTTAGAGAAAATGAGAATGCTGATGTCAGATAGGATGCAACTGACTAGAAGGGCCAAAAGTATTCTAGGGAGCAAGCTGACTGGGCTGGTTAGCAGGGTTTTAAACTAGATAGGATGGGGGAAGGGGATGTAATGGGTAACAGAGAAGAGTGAGGGAATGCTTTCACCTTGGGAAGCAGTGGTGGAAAGGCCCAGATTTGTCCTGAAGGTATTAGGGAGGGCTCCTCCAAGATGACAACAAGGCCAATAGCCCAGCTGAAGTGCCTCTGTACCAATGCAGTCAGAATAGAAAATTAACTGGAGGAGTTAAAAACTGCCACAGCAGGTGGCAGACAATCCAAGAGATTCCTGGAGTCTGTTGAGGAAAACTTCCTGGTCCAAGTATTAGATGGACTGATCCAAGGTGAAACCTTACTGGACCTACTACTGACCAATGCAGAGGAGAGCAATAGAGGGGTTAAGATTGGAGGCAGCCTGGGAATGTGTCCTTAAGGGCATTGGAACAGAACTCTGTTGGCAGTTGTCTAAGGACACACTTCTGTGAACGCAAGAGCTCTGCATCCCCCCAGCAGAAGAAACTGAGCAGAGAAATTAGGCAACAGGTGTGGCTGAACAAGGTCCTGGAGCTTAAACTGAGGGAAAAGAGAGAAATGTACAGTAAGTTGAAGCCATGGTTATGTTCAAGGCAAAGTAATATATGCTTTTTTTTCTGGGTAGCTGCCAATTCTCCCACATGTTTTTTGAAGAGATATTTAAGAGTCAAGTTGGACTATGCTGAATTATATCAGATGACAGAATTTAGGATACAACTTCATAATTTTTTAAGAATCAAGCTTTACATTTCATAATAAATACAATATTAAGAAACAAGTTTATAGAAATAGAGCAAATTTCTTCCTACCAGTGATAATAGTTGAATAAGGCAAAGTCATAGCTAGGCCTTTGCAATTAGACAAAATAAAACATGAAGTCCTTCCTGAGGAAGTTAGTTTTCTGGGCTATCTTCTCTAAGAATTGTCAAAATATCTGTGTAGTTAGCTGGAAAGGACTGGTTAGTATTGAGGACAAATTCCCAGGGTAGCTGAAGTTGTTATGTGTGTGATCAGGATTTCATCCACAGATGATATAGACAGGCAATTGATTCAAGTGATCCCTAAATGAGGAATAATAAAACTTACTGCTGAAGAATCAATCTTCCATTATGTTATCTCATCTCTACAAAACTCAGAATGCAGAGGTAGATAGTAGCATCTCCGCAAAGGAGATATCCAAGGACAATGTAGATGAATAATTCAGGGAATCCATGGTTGAAACTGACCTTGCCTTGGGGTAGAGACAGAGAATTCAACTTTCCATTTTGCCCAGATTTATTTAATTCTAGTCTTGGCTGGCAAAGATGTGGGTGACATTCAATGATGTGGTGAAGTGGGACCAACTAAACTAAAGTAATATTTCTATGGGCACATCATATGCTAAGCCCGTCACACTCTAGTATGTGAATGTATTATGTTAATACACTTGGACTAATAGATATCTGCAAAAGAAATTTGATCACTCTTCATATCCACCTGTCATTTACCTATCATCTTTCATATTTTTACTTACAGTTCTCTTTTTTGTCACCCCTCTTCTCTTGCTCTCCTCTCTTTCAGTATTTGGATGCACATACACACTTACTACAGTGGTGCAGTGGCTGATGACATCTCAAATAATTCTATCAGGGAAAGCTATAACAGTGTTTGGCTCAGTCCTATCTTATCACAGGTAGTGTGTTTCACGTGTGTTATGAAAACAGTACAAAAGCAGAGCTGATGCAGTTTAAATGTGCTCCAGCACTATTAGAGAAGTATCAGAAATCATAGCTAGGGATAAAATTTACATTTTTTTATATCTGAAGTAAAATAGTTGTTCCTGTGAACGTGTTATTACAACTGCAGCCTCCATTCTTCCTTTCAGTATGTCTCCTATTTTGCAGAATGAGAAACACCAATGCTTTTTTCAGGTATCAAATAAGATTGAAGATTTCTGAGTTCTCTGAATGTCATCCTGTTTATTGAGACTCTAATGATTGTTCTGTCCATTTTCAAAAGATGGGGATTAATGTTTATTCACTGAAACAGCTGAGTGTATTTTCACACGCAAAGTAGAATTTTATTATTGCAGTATTTAATGCCGGTAGGATATAATACATTGTCTGTGAGAGCAACAACACTGAATGAAACTAT
The DNA here is from genome assembly GCF_019232065.1 of Centrocercus urophasianus. NCBI lineage: Eukaryota > Metazoa > Chordata > Aves > Galliformes > Phasianidae > Centrocercus > Centrocercus urophasianus. The sequence goes on from NW_024884142.1 coordinate 23,553,860, forward strand.
TTTCTCTCTGGAAAATACTTGCAGAATTAAAATGTTTCTTAATCTGAGTGTGAAGAACACAAGGGTCTCACATCACTCAGAAAACTCATTATATTACAACAAGTAACATAATACTGGACTAATAGTAGACCCTACAGAGAAGCATGCTGAGAAGAACTGTGGCTTGTATTGTTTTAAAAATTATGCTGACAGTGTTAAAGTGCTCACCTTAAAAATATGACTGCAAAGGCAAACTTTCTGAGTATAGATAAAACTGACAACTTTGCCAAGGGAAAGTCGACTTATTGCAGTGTAAGTTTACTTGACATATTAAAAAATAAAAAAATAAAGAAGGCTATACACTCTTGCTGTATCTATTATTTAATACACATTTTTTAAAAGGTAATTGAGGTAATTTCTGGAATCTTAAAAGACTGGAGATTACAGTATTCATTTTATAGATCAATAAATTAAGACAAAACTTGGTTAAATGACTCATAGACTTGCAGACTGAGGTAAGAGAGTGTTCATGGAATCTCCATCTATAGGTTTTATTGAATTAAAATATAAACAAATAAAAAACATTAATGCGTAATTTAATGCTGTGTGCTCAGTGTTTTACATTTATAGTTATTTTCAGTAATATTTCCTAGTAAAATTAAGTTTCTTGCTCGGCAAAGCCCCCAAAGAATACTGTGCCAACTATCTTGCAGACTTTTCCATTGAAAAGTCCAGAAAAATGTGACATACTTTTTCAATAATTCTCAATAATACTTTCTCAAGTATCCATGCATTTGGGTCTGTAAATGCCATTTTCTTCTCACCAAAACTGAAGTTATACTGAAATACAAAATCAATCTTTTTTGAACTGACATCAGTAAGAGATAAAATCATTTACATTGCTTCTGAGTACTTGATACATGCAAAGAAAAGTTAGTACTGAACCACCACTGGTCATCAGTTCAGGGGTTTGTCCTGTTTAATGTCCAACTCACAAAAGCTTGAGGCAGTCTTATTGAAGGCCACCATGTTGGAAAATTGACCGCTGCACCTAATGTTAAGTTTTTGTGAACACTTTTAAAAGTAAACTGAAAATAAACATGAACTGGCATCATTTTGCCTCCTTGAGCTTAGATAAAACAATGAGTTCTAATAGGCTAGGTTTCTCATTTCATTTTTCTCTTCAGAATGATAAGCACATAAGCATTTTATTGCGCCTTTGTCTGTCATGGAGGAGATGTAGTATCCCTTCTTTGGCTGAAGCTTTTCAGGGCAGTCCTCTTGGTTGTTTTTTTTTCAGTCCCTTAACACTGCTCATTTGATTTTTAAAATCTTTCTGAACAAGCTATATTTCCTGTAATTGTGCATTTCTGTGGCTTCCCTCTGTGTTATTCTCTCTTTATTGCTGAGTGACTGTCGTAGACTTGGTTTTATGTTCTCTGAAGAGAACTGCAGATGGTAGGCATAACACAGCATCATCCTTCACATGTCTTCATTCTTCTTGTATGAGCTGCAGATAATGATTATTTTCTCTAGGGCAGCTTGACACTGTGAGTCATCATCTAATTTACAATCTGCCACCACTTGTCTAGGTGTGGTGTATCTAGATTTTTCACCTGTTTGTCTTGCCCCTGCTTTTGAAGCTGTTCTTAAAGGACATCAAGTAATTACATTTGTCGGTAAAGAAGCAGAGCTCTGAACATGCTGGAGGCAACCTTCTCTTGGAGAGCAGCACAGACAGTACTGTAAGTAGTTAGAGTAATGCAGGGTTGTACGCCTTCTCTTGAGTGGCCTGAAATTTTCAGTATTTGAAACCAATGTAAATAAACAGTGTACAATTTGGATTTTACTAGCTGATCATTTTATTGCTCAAATCCTTGTTAGATGCTAATCATATTATTAAGGAACAGCCCTTGGTTGTTTTGTAAAGAGTGCAGTAATCTCACTAGGATTTCCTGCTTATCACTGCTAAAACACACAAACATTTTAAACATAAAACTTGGGAATTCATGATATTTTGAAATCCAAACTTTGAAAAAGTGTAACAGCCTTGAGAAATGGGCTTTTCTGCCTGTTTGATTTCAATCATAATGTGGTGGGGACTGAAATCCAAGTGTTGCAGACCTTTCATATGCTTGTCAGGTAGAGATTAGATATTTTTGCCATCAATTAGATCCTCTTATGTTTTTTACATTAAGTTGCTGCCTTATTCTTCTTGAAAGTACCAGCTCGCTGCTAAGACCCAGGGTTATCAAATGTGGTTACTTCAAAGAGAATTATTTTTCATACCAAGATTAATTGGGGCCACCTAAAGTTTAAGTTGTTTAGTGAAAAAAAGGAAAAAATTATTCATCAATAATCATAATGTCTTCCATATGGAAAAGCATGGTTCTACAGATCTTAACACAAATTGCTGAGTTTGGGCAGTGTGGAAAAAGAAAGAGGCTGGGTGCAGTGTCAATCTCTTTTTTTTTTTTTTTTTTTTTTTTGTATATGACTGTTATATATGACTGTTTTCCATAACCAGTCCCAGTAGCTTAATACAGCTTCACACTGGGAAGCTGACTGTAAACTAAAATTTCTCTGGTATGTGGTCATGGTTCAGATCAAATAGCTTTCCACCTGGAAAACAGTCTTTGAATGGTTTGTTTCTTAACTTCCCAAACAGTTCCATGTTGCAGAAAGACTGTCCCTCATCTTCCCTGGCCAGCCAAATTCCGTGAAAGAACCCACGGGGTTTTTAGTCCTTTTGCTTACATTTCCTACAGAAAAATGTGTTTACTTTCAAGAAAGCAGATTCATGGAAGAAAATCCCAGCTGTGCATACTGACCTATACTGTTATTTCCAAGTAAAACATAGTATTTTGGATATTTATTCATCACAGAACATAACATAAAACTGAACTTTTCTGAAGTAAGTGAAAGATCTTTTTCCACAGGAAACAGTGACCATAGGAAGTGTTTAACTCTATAATTACAAATAAGACCATATTGTGTTTTTTTTTCTCAGCTGCAGATCCTACAGGAAAATGTTTTGCACATAGTACAATGAAGATCCAGTGTCAGACATATTGAACTTCATTTTTTTATGGGAACATACTCCAATTTCCCATTATTCGCTACATTTCTATCATTCAGACTTATCTTTTTCCAAGAGCAAGATAAGAAATAACTTCAAAAATCCATAGAAGAGTGATACATTCCTCCTTGAATAGCTGTTTTCCTCTATAAAAAAATATTCTTTAGTTGGAAGGAGGATTGAATTTTCACGAGAATGATTTTTTTTTCTTATATGTAACATTTGTTGTTTGAAACACAATTATTACATATATTGCTTGTTTTCCACACAGAGACAGACCTGTATGTCTAAAGTTCAATGGAAATGTTATTTTTTATATCTGTGTTTACTAGTCTGTTTCTTCTACAAATCATGAAGTTAGTGCTGCCAAGTACTTCCTTTATTAGACCACTTGGTATTTTGTTGCTGTTAGCCTTGAAAACCTAAACTGAATGGAATTGAAATTGCTCCAGGTTGAATATTAAAAAGAAAAAAAGAAAAAAAAGGCATACATATGGGACCTGTGCAAGACATAAACAAACTTGTCAAACAGGCTGAATCTATAATTTGAGATAAGAGGCAGGGACAGAGATTGTAGTTGAAAGTGGGAAAACACATTGTGTTTTGTGTTTGGGAAATGCTCTGACAGTTTGGAAAAGATGAGAAGGACCTAAGGAGAGATACTAGAAAAATGGAAGCCAACAATGCTGAGAAAGATATTGGCGAGAAGGATGTGGATGCTGAGACAGACTGGGAAAGAGCAAACTGAACACCAAGAATCAGGTAGCAATTTGGAAATGGAACATTACTCTGGTAGAGAAGTAAGAAATAGTTTGAGATGGGAGATGAAGTGCGGTCAAAAATAATTGCTGGATCTCTTTTTCACAACTCTCTGCTTTGGTACCCATGCTTATCGGTCTAAAAAATAATCTCTAGGGTATTCCTTGTTCACAACAAATTCCAGTTGTGATACCTCCATTTCTTTTTCAGTTTACTTAGTAAAATTGCTCCATTTGATTCTTAATGAGCCATTCCATGCTATTCAGACATTTGTGGAAACCTAGTTTGAATTACTGAATTATCTTTGGGCTCTTCTGGGGATGGATTTGAAATCTGTGGTTTCTTTGTAGTCTCCTAGTAGATGCAGTCTGCTTCTGGTCCCTTAATCGCATATCCCCATTTTTCCTGCCAGGCCATTTGTAGATTAGGTCGTTTTACTGTGTGTTTCCACAAACAGTAGTGGAGTAGTTTCCTCACAAAGGAATGGATGATGGGTAAAGAATGGCCACAGGGCTGCAGATGAAAGCAGCTGTCAGGAAGAAAATATTCACTCAACACTGCTGTATGTGTAGTCTAACAATAGTGTGATTGCAATGTTATACCAATGTGAGAAAACTGAAGCAGGTAGAATATTCCTAAAAATATTACAGAGCAGCTCCTATGCAAAGAAGTTTGTTTATGAAAATAGTGCACAAACTCCATGTGTTTTTCAACTGCTGAGGAACAGCCAATTACTCTTAAAAAAATAATAATCTGAAATTGTGACATTTGGAATTATTTTACTTGAACTAATGGGTAACTTTTGTAGTCGGCAATTATCTTTCTCTTAAGCACATTACTCATTACAGGAAAGATGAACTGAGCTGAACTCCTGTTTTTTAAAATATGATTGCTTGTTAAAGGAAAGATTTTTTAAAAATCTTTATATTTGCATTATTTATTTAAGTATTTTTCTTTTTTAAAGTAGCTTAAAATTGAATATATATAGTCTAAAATTTTAATCCTCTGTTCTTTACATTTTAGTAATAGTGAAAAAAAAAAAATCTGAGGAAGATATGAATGCCTAACAGAGTGTACTTCCAGAGAGTTATGAGAAGTGTTTTTTTTTTTCTTGTATTTAACATTTATGAAAGTACATCACTAATTTCTGAGTTTCACAGTTTGAGAAAGAAAATGATAAAGATGGATAGGAATCTGGAATACATAATGCATGACAATTTGCTTTGCCTGGACCATGTACCCAAAAAAGTTCTAGATTTTCCATTTATGAATACATTGGTGTCCTAACGGGACACTGTCTTGCTCAACCTGATAAAACTGTGAACCCAAGCCTGATTTGAACCTTTTGTTGACAGTCCTGGGTTCTTGTCCAACTTTATTTTATCATGATATAATCATAGAGTATGTGGTAGAATGGTAGAGTGGTAGAATATTCTGAGTTGGAAGGCACCCACAAAGATCACCAAGTCCAACTTATACCTCCATACAGATCTTAAAAATTAAACCTAGGGAGCCTGTTCCAGTGCCTGACAACCCCTGGTGAAGAAAACTCACCTGACCCTCCCCTGACACAGCTCCATATCATTCCCTTGGGCTCTGTCACTGTCACAGAGAGCAGAACTCTGCACTCCTTGTGATGAGCTACAGGCCTCCCCTCAGCCTCCTCACTGAAGTCCTGGAATGTGTCCTGGGAAGGGCAACAAAACTGTCAAGGGGACTGGAGCACAAGTACTATGGGGTGCAGCTGAGGGAACTGGGATTGTTCAGTCTGGAGTAGAGGAGGCTCCAATGGGGTTATAGCTCTTTACAGCTTATAGCTCTCTACAGCTACTTGAAAGAAGGTTATGGTGAGGTTGGGACTAGCCTCTTCTCCTGGGAACTAGTGACAGGACAAGACAAAATAGCCTCAGGTTGCACCAGGGGAGGTTCAGTTGAATGTTAGGAAAAAATTCATCTCCAAAAGAGTGGTCAGACACTAGAATGGGCTGCCCAGGGAGGTGGTGGAATCATGCTGCATCCACAACTTCTTTGGGCAACCTGTTCCAGTGCTTCACCAACCTCTGATTGAAAATATGGTGCAGTTGGAGTGGCTAAAAGGTAAGTACAGATTTGGTAGAAAAAAATGTCTCAGAAAGCAGTTATCATTGTCATACTGAGAAAGATGAGATCATATTTAGAGACAATTGATAGCATAGAAGAGGAAAATAGATATCAAGGTTTGCAATGAAATTGAAAAGTTACTTTTTAATCATGACATTGTAAAGTTTCATCCCTTTAATTGCAAGATACTATTTATAATTGCAAAATACTATATATATATATATATATATTTTTTTATCTAGGAGTGTAGAAATATGCCATAGGAAAAAATAATGTTTAGACCAGAAAAATGTGGATATCTATCACTTCTTTTTTCTCTTATTTATTAGATTTTATTAAAATGTTTGTTGAACTTACAGATTTTTGCAGAAATATGTGCAAATGAAAGAAGAGAAATCTTAATGTATGAAATCGTCCTTAAAATGTCATTGGAAAAAAAAAAGCCAAAAACATGTTTATAGCTTCTACTGTTTGAGGATGCATTAAGGCAAAACATGATCCACAAGAAAATTATGTAATAATTTATGACATTGTCTGTGTAATCATTTTTAATATGGTAAAAATGGCATATCTTATCAGGACTCGGGCACATTTGTAATAAAAAAGAGAAGAAAAAAGTGTTGTTTTTCCCTAGAAAATGAAAGGAAATATGTATACTGTGGTAAGCAAAATTATTCACTCCTGATGGGATGTGTAGACATCTGCATTTCATTAGGAATGAAAGCCACTGGCAGAAGTGTTTAAGGGGAACCTTCTTTCCAAACAAATATTGCAACAAGATATATTCATACCCTGACCCTTTTCTGACAGGACCACAAAAGAAGTATGAAGAGCCTGTTTTACAGTCACCATACTGTTTTCATATAGTGTCTTATGTATTGAAAGACCAAGAAGACATGGGTACTGAGAGAAGATATGGAATGAAATTCTATTTCCTGCCTATAACTTTAAAATACTTCGCAATATAATGTCCTTAAAGCTAGGAAAGAAAAAATGCCCCTCCTATCTCCTCAAAACAAACAAAACTGCTACACAGTTGGCAGAAAATTCAAGTGGTTTTCATAACAATATTGATGTACTTTAACAACATTACTTTAAAGATGTATCTCTAAGTGTGTGTAATCTTACTGAACTCAAGCCATGTAGAAGTTAAAGCTTCAGAAACAGTTGTCATCTGGGATCCTGCTGTGACCATTCCATCTTGATATTTGAGCATGTGAGATTTCCCCTTTAAATAGGAACCATGTTGAATTAGTATTTGAATCATGAGACGTATACTGAAAATCCCAGAGCTTGAGATAACTGGGGAATAAAAATTTTTTCAGCAAAGGCTATCTAAAATTAGGAGTGCTAAATCTGAAATAGCATGTAAGTTTTTGTTATACACACCTGTTTTCTTTCAACTTTCTCCCTGATCTTTGCAATCTTGTACTTCATTGCTTTCAGTAGCATGGTGGGAAAAAATGATGAATGTTCTGTGATAGCTATGTTTTACTTTTAGTTTCTTTTCCCCCCTCAGGCATAATTTCAACAGTATTCACATACCATTTGGAAGATAGTTTATTGGTTGAATGACTTCTTCCTATCTATACATAGTGTTAATTTCACCAAACTTACTCTGTGAGTTACAGTTACTATTAGAAACAACTATTTATAAGAACCATATGTATTTCATTATGAATCATAGAAGCAGAATCACCTAAGTTAAAGACCTTCAAGATCACCAAATCCAACCATCCACCTAACACTGCTCTATGTGTCACATCCACACATCTCTTAAATAGCTCCAGAGATGGTGACTCCACCATTGCTCTGAGCAACTGCTCTAGTCCTTGAGTGCTTGCTTGATCATATTCTGAATTTTTTTTAGTCATATCCAACCTAAACCTCCCCTGGTGCAATTTGAGGCTTTGCCTTGTGCTCTGTCACAGAGTAAAACAAACTTACACGCTAAAATCAGAGTGCACCTGCCTTTATTTTATTTTTAATATTTATTTATTTCAAGAAACAGCCAGCTGGGACTTTTCCTTACAAACCAGCATGGGGCAGTGTTATCCAAGCAAACTCAGGCTGCATCTGCTGGCACATACATCAGCACCAGTGTCTGCAAGGTTTAGAGATATCACCTGAACAAATTTGGAATCTCTTGGGACCATCTGGCTTTGACAAATACAGCTGAATAAAGAGTAAAAAATAATTGTCAGCAACTGTATTAATTTTTATGTTTTGTGTTATTTGTTTTAGGAAGCACAGGTATCCCCGATGGTGATTACTATCTTGTCCAGTAACTGAGGATCAGGAAAAAGTAAAACTAATTCTGTTCAAACTCATTAAAAAGGTAATGTGGAAGTACAGAAGGAGAGCAAAACCGGTGAAAAGACATGATGCTGCTGAGCAAGAGTAAGTCACAGACACAGTAGATTAACAGTCTGATTTTACCAGGTTAGTATGAAAGCTCTCTTCAGAGAAGAGACCTTTGGCGATAAATGACAAGATTTTTAGAGGGAGCAAAGAAGATGTATGAGGACAGTTTTAAATGCATGAGTGTGCCCAGCTCTTGCTGCTCATTTATACTAGGGATCTATCTAAGTATAACTTAATTCAGTCCCTGACTTCAGAAAAATCTTATTTCATTATTAGCAGATATTAGTTAAGAGCTGAGTTTAACTTATTACTGCATCTGTATTGACTTTACAAGAAATATTCCTTTTACAAGAATACATCTCCTTGAAAAACAGCTACCTAAATCCTGTTTAAAATCTCTATGGACATACAGGCATTGATTTTAGACACTTGCCATAATACTCATGACAATAACAGCAAAACTGTTAGGAAATGCTTTTATTAAGCCTTTTTTTGCCTTCTCATGCAGTAGGTGCACAGTGAGTTGTTCATCTGTAACATACAATCAATCAGACTTAGGCTACCTTAGGAAAGAATGTGACACACACACACAAATACAAATTTTTCAGCACCTCTGTGAACATGCTAAAATACACAGCTAAGGACTGATATTTGGATGGAATAAGAGTTACCACTTCACAATCACTGCCAATCACAGGGATACAGCAGCAGCAGAAGCCTTCTCTGTTGGTGATGAGAAGGAGATCCTAACCCTCCTGCAAGCCTGCTAGAAGACACTGGTAGAACAGAAGTTATCCTCCACAGGGATTGTATAGCCTCTTATCTGAATAATAATAAGGCTTCTCTGTTGCTTTATGTGACTGCTGTTCCAAGTTTTCTTCACATCTTTTGTTAAGTCAGAATGTGTTGAGTCCACATTTATGTTTCTATAGGCACAATGTGGTCTGTGTCTTGGGAGGGTCTCTAAGAGATTTGTTATAACGCATCGTTATAAAGGTAAATTGAACGTTAGGGCTTGAATCTATTACTGCTCAGGAGTGGAAGATACAGATTTATGATGTGTTTAATTATTAACCATTGCAATTCTTAACTTTCTTACTGAAATTTCTTCTGAATATGGATGTGTCAAGTTTTCTTTTTTTTACTCAACATAATAACAAGTGTAAAAGAAAAAAACTGTGATAGGTTAAATTATGTACAGCTGTTATGTTCCAAGTAAAATCACTCAGAAGTGTGAAATAATCTTCATTATTTAGTTACACATATTAAAATTGAGAGGAAACATAAACATTTTTCTCTGTCACAAAAGGAAGAAGGCCAAACAGCACTAAGGACCCTTATTTCTTTTATCACTTTCACGTTCTTCTTGCCGTTTATGACTGGATTCTACTCTCACTGAGGACTTCAGTGTCATGTGTTTGCTTCTAGCAGCTCTAACAAAAAAATAAGACTTTTGTAGAAATTGAATGCTAAATTTGGACTGTCAGGTATGTCATCACATTTCATTTATCACACATGAAAAAGGCTGTGTTTGCCCAGATGATCTGATAGTAGACTTAGGACACTACTGATTTGCAGACTGCCGACAAATGGACAAGTTGGCAAAACAATACAATCACAGAAGAAAAAAAATACCTATGCCAATCCTATTTCAAACAAACAGTGGATATTACTGCTGGGTCTGTTTTAATTCTTAAAAATTAAACAGCAATGAAAAGTCAGGAAAACTGAGTTATTGAAATTGACACCAAAACATATTTAGCATGACTCTCTTGTAAAAAAACATAATAACAAGGTTATTCATTCAAACTATAATTTTAAAAGACATTTACAAATAGAAATGGAAAATAAATACTTTTTAATAATAGCCAGCTTCCTGTGATATAATATCCCTGAGATGGAGTTATTTGACTCTGAGAGCAAGTACACTGTGGAGAGACAAAATTAAATTTAAATATTTTGAGAAGAAAGTAAGAGATGAGTTTTGAGAATAGGAAAAAATGACTTCAGATTTAACAGTACGTTTTCTATAGTTTGATACAGAACGCAGAAAAACAGATGCTTTGTCTTGTTCTGTCCCAAAATCAAACGGCAATGTTAATATTTAATTCCCATGAACAAAACTGTGCAAAAAGCACTTGTATAATGTAATATAGTTATATTCTAAACATATTCACCTCATCTTTTTGGTAGATTGCTACACTTTTAAAAGCAATTTTATTTATTTTTCTGGAGTGGGTGTTATGGTGTCAGGAAGACATGAAATAATTTAACGTCCTTGTTAAATGTCTTGAAAATTCTTCAGACAGAATTCTTCACAGAAATTAAAGGGAGGTAAGCTTTTGAAAGAGAACTTCCTAAATTAAAACCAAGGGTGTATGGGAAGAACACAAGTCAGAACAGTGAAGAGATGCAACAAAACCCATCCTAACCCAAACTCCCTGAGGAACTAGAGCCACACAAATTTGCAATGGTGGTTTGAACACAGCAGAGTTTATGGAACAACAACAAAAAAAAAGCCCAGAACGATAAGATTCCAGCCTAATGAAGCAGGCAATGAAAAAAAAAGGGGGAGGGGAGGCAGGGAAGAGAGGGAGAGAGTGAGAGACTATGAGAGTACATTGTCAAGGAGGAAAATTTATAGATCAGTCTTCCAGGTTGGATCAGTTGTGCCATGTCTGTGGTACACATTTTCAGCTGAGACTGAATTACTTTTGCAGAATTGCCCTGGACAATCCATTTGTTTAAAAGTACAAAGTCTTAAGTGTTCTTTAGAAGAATGAACAGACAGTGCAATTTGAAGGAATGTTGTTTATAAATGCACTTGTCTGAACCCAGTGCTCCAGTCTTTAGTCCCAGTGAGTTGTTCTTAAGTGTTGCATTGACGTTATACCTGGAAACCTCTGGTGAAGAGGCAGCTACCTTATTTAAGGAGAAACCCTGGGTAAAACTGGACGTATGATCATCATATTGTCAGTTGGTCTTTCTTGCCCATGGAGAGGAATGGCTGTTTCAAAAACCAGGGCTTACTCATTGATCTTCTATTACCTTCTACCTTCTCCTTGCCCTGCGGACCTGGTGGAAGCTTCAGTTTTAAACTTCCTTAATGATATTTAATAAGTATCATCAAATCACAAACACTGAACTTTTGAAAATAGGGAAGTTAGAATCAGAAGGGACACAAATCAGAGCAAAATGTAAAAAATCTTTCTCCTTGGTCTCGTTCTCCCCACTTTCAATTTCATTCTCCATCCACAACCATTACCATCTTCCTGAATTGCAGTGAACTCTTACCAGTCTCTGTGGTTCCCTCAGACATCTCTTGCAGCTCTTCTGAAGCGTGACTGTGTGTCAGCTTGCTGCCCAGGATCTGCTTGTGTTGATGATTTCAGTTTGCTGAGTTCTTCCACCACCAGCTCTCCCTGCCTTCTGGAGAGGCTCCCCAGACATGATTGTTGGCTCCCACGGAAGGGCTAACCTGTTTCCCCATAGAAGACTCTACATCACCCAGCCAGGAGCACCATTTTAAAAGGATATAAGCACTATAAAAGAATATGTAACAAATAGCATTACTATTACTACTTTAATCTCCCATGACTTTCCCAAGTCTCATTTCAAATCACCTAATATGAAATGAAAGTATATTAAGCAAAATTGATGACAGATGACTGCAGTATGAGGTTATAACAATGCTATCACTAGCCAAAAAAAAAAAAAAAAAGGATTTATTAGAGGTCAGTGGAAAATGTCTTTTAATCAAAATCAAGACAAGAAAAATCTCCCTCTGGACCTCTAGGTTAGATCCAAACTTCAAAATGTTTTACATAAAAGTGCTCCCAACCTGGATAAAAATTAGCAAGTCTCTAGGGAAGAGAAGAGGGATTCACTTTGCCATTCCAACCTGTATAAGAGCACACACAGTTCAGAAAATAGGTATTTCAACATAGTGTTGCAGGAAAGGGGCTGAGCAGTGACCATACGCATGTAAAAAAAAAGTTTGTCAAATCCAATTAATATTTCTAGTTTCTTGAGAAATTAACAACCTTCTCACTAATTCAACTATAGTTGCCATCCTTAGGGGGATAAAACATGATTAATAGAGTGGAAAATTCTGGTGCCTTATGTTTTCATACTTAGAAAGCTTCTCATAATGTAATACTGCTTCTTTTCTTTCATGTCCAGTGAGGGGACATGAATCATTAACTTTCTCTGCATCATTATCGGAGATTTTTTTTTAATTTTATTTTTTTTTTAATTTCATTACATAAAGCAACCTTGGTTCATGCAATCTAATTTGAACATCATTTTTATTTCTAGTTTGCTGATCATTTGTCATTTGTAAAGTTTGTTCTCTGGACTCTTCACAGCCTGTTCAAATTCTTAAAGTCTTTAGAAGTATATTTCTGTAACTCTCAAAAATAGTATACTAGATGATGGCAGTTCATCACAGAGGCAAAACTCAAAACTGTTGTGTAAGATTGGTCAAAAATGAGGTCTGAAAACAAATCTTCCTCTTGTCACTTGTGTTCTAGCAGGACAGAGATTTTCCTAAAGATTTATTTCCTTCTCTGCAGGCCCACAAATTTCAATGATTCTATTCTTTTCTCTGTAACTGCCCCAGGGGTTAGTATTAGTGGAGCTGCGGGCCTGCTGATTGATCAGACAGCAAGAACATCCACACATCAGGATCTTTTTTCTAAACCAAAATGTTGTTTTTCATTACATATATGGGACTACCTATATAGAATTCCACTTGTTTTTGATGTTTTTTTTTTTCTTTTTTTTTTCATATAGGTAAATCTGGCTAGTAAAACCCCAAATTAGTAAAAAGGAGTGGTCAGACTGATGGTGGAACAGAAATATGTACAGACACAACTAGTTGCCATGTGTATATTAAGCTCATTTGTTGTGTTTTGTGTCTGGCATTCTTTTAGTGTTAAAGTACATCTCGCTATTTTGCTCTCAATCTCAACAACCAGAAGTTTTATTTTAAACTCTTCCCTCAAAGAGGGTACACTGGGTGCATAGAATACACATTTTTTTTTAACCTAAACTAGAAAGCAGCATCTTGTAATTTTAACAACCACTAAGACATGTTATCTATTTTCAGTAAGACTACCAACATCTAACAAAATGTATCTGTTCTGCTTTCAAACAAATTAAATGATTTTTTCTTCATTTTTTTCAGTCTTCCCTAACCTTGCACTGATTTTGGATGTTATCTAATTATGTTTTGATTTTTAATAGAAGTATGCATGTTCTGCTTCTCTTTTTTTCTGTCACACTAGACAGAAGTCATAAAATTGAACAGAAATTCCCAGTGACAGAAATTCCCATCAACAAGGAAAGATAAATCCTACGCTCATAAAAGCTGGTTGTTAACTGAGCTACAAAAGGTTGCTACTCAAAGGATTAAAACTCTGGACTACAAATGTTGATAATTTCCAATCAGTCGAAGTCTAGAGTTACACATTCAATCTTGTGTCTAGAGTATAGCACTTCTACTTCACAACAGAATTTTTCTCAATTGAAATAGAAAAGCTTCACAGATATAACTGAGGAAACCTGAGATAAACTGGAATGTGAAAAAGGGCTGAATTATTGCCCAGTAATGTAAGAATCCATTATGAAGGGGATCAAACTCAGACACTTTAAATGAAAAGAGCAGTTTATGATTCTTTTCTGTGATTAGAAAACTAAAGAGCAGGCAATGTCATAATGCAAATATTTTTTTATTGCATAGTAAATGCTATAAGGTCATAAACGTACACTTTCTCTTCATGCTTCTATTTAGATTCCACTTCTCATCTTGAAAATTTGGAAATCCATTTTAAAGAACAATTAAAAGGTTTCTTTATGCTAAAAAAAATGAGAAATACAACATAGGCTTACTCTAGGCAGCCAAGTTATTTCCTCTTAAGGACAGAAAGCAAAAATAGGTGCATTGAAAGGTAACATTCTCATGACAAACAAACAACTTGTTACTTTCTTGTGTAAAAATATATGATGGAATTCTGATCAAAGAAAAATTGATAGTGACAGCAAATAGAACACGTGTATATTACCTTTGATAGGAAATCTTGGCAGTATTTATTTATGTTATAATATACTATGACATGGGTAAGAAATAGTTCACATTTGATGAATTCCAAGGTGAACGATTGGCTTATGAGCAAGCTGAAGATACACCAAGGAAACTTGCAATGTTTATATTACATGTTGGCCTTTATTCTGTCTCCATTATTTTAATATTTATATATGCTATTTCCAAGTGTATTTCACCTGTCTCAAATGTCTTGAGAAATGCTTCCAGTTATTATTTTAAATTCCAAAGAATGGAAATGGCAAAGTGACCATTTATATTCTGGAGATTTACGACTCATTCTGAAAATATCTCTTTTGGGGAATCAGATGGGACAATAGCTGAAAGAAAAAGCCTAGTTAATTATCTTCCTATGAAAGCATCTTGCAGAATTGAGGTACACTGTAAATTAAACCCAAAAATGCCTCTGGACCAGAAAATTTCTTACCTGCAGATGTTTGAAGATGTAAAAATAGATAATTTCACTACATTCTACAAAGTGAGAAATGTGAGACGTTGCAGGAGAGGCTGAAATGATATGCTGTTTGTAACACAGAGATGGTGAGCTCCATGGGGACAGCATTTGGGTTAAAGAGAGAGAGGTGGGTACGATCTTATAAACATCACTCTTGTGGAAAAGGAATGCAGAACTGTAGGCAACCCTAACCTCCTGGAGCAAGCAGTGGAGGTTCAGTAGAAAAGCATCCCTATTTGCTGGATAATCACTGTGGGTCTCATTGAATCCTGGTTATGGTTCAGGAAAGTCTCTAGTCTTGGTGGCAGGTATGAAGACCATCCTCTCTCACAGTGAGATGTTTTCTCTGGTAGTGGTTCAGCAGCAGGGTGTTGGTTTCTGCTAGCCATTGTATGACACGGGATACTTGGATATCTTAGCCTGAGTAATACGCTTATTCTTATATTTATATTATGTAATACATTTGTTTATGCATAACTAATCTGAAATGTACTGAGTACATATACAAATACATTCTGTCTTCATGAAGATATAAATAGACAAACCTTCACAATGTATACATTGGTATAGTTCCACCAAGTCTGTGAATTTACACCTGATTAAAATAAACTCTGGGTATTCAATTCTTTATCAAAAGCAGTAGAAAATGTATACAGAATTCTCCTATAAAATGCAAATGTAAAAATTAGTTTTCTGGTATCTGTTTTTATGACTTACTAGTCTTAAACATAAGATAGCTGATTGAAATATTCAGATTTCATAAGAGCAGAGCATGAGTCATTTGAGGTAAGATTCAAGAAGCACAAAACAATTAATTTAAAACAACAAATTAAATTTCTGTTACTTATTGAGAGAAGACCCATGTGAAGTGTGTTTAATGAAATGTGGATATTGTTATGAACTTGGCCCATATTTGTTATGACTTGGCCCATATTTGTTAATGTGTAAGAATAATATTGAATTCCAGTTGAATTAACATAAGGCAGTTTGTAGTTAAAAATGAGAAAATGTGCAAATTCACCTTGCAATTTGTGTCCTGATAGTTTACTACCCAGAATTAAAGTTCTGAGATATAAGATATATAAACTAGATGCATGAAAATTTGCATTAGAAATTAGCCCAACTTAACAACTTGCATCCAAAATCGTTCATCTTTTGAGAGTTGTTCAGCTGTACGGATGTTTAAGTCTCAGTTTGAAATAGCAACCACTTTTCCTTTGATATGTGACAGATTTAAAATCAGAATGGAGCTCATCTTAAATTTAAACATAATTTGTTTCATGCATGCTTTCCTGTGATTTGAACAAAAAATTAAATGTTTCTACGAACAGCTACATTTATGAGAATTCTGCACATCTGAATGCAAAACTCTCAGTAAGTATGTAAGACTTTGGCATTTATAAACATCCAAATTAAATATCCGCCTTCCTGAAATGACTACTGTGCTCTGTTGTAGTATATGAATCAGAACATTTCCAAGAAATGGTAGTAGTGTTCTTGGAAATACAAGAATTTGGACCAAATACAGATTTGTGAGATGTTGTCAGAGGAAAGCCAAGGGAGTGAAAGGAATGAAGCCAAGAGACTGCTGTGGGCAGTGGTCCACTCAACCAACAAAAGAACTAAAAAGTTTAGTCTTTAAGTATTACTCAGAACTCCAAGACTTACATATATCTTTCAGTTCTTAGACCTTTGCTATTCTGTGACCAGCAGAGAAATACCTTTATTCCTGGATTCATGAGAAAATTGTAAAACAGCTAAACACACAAACAATTGAGAGAGACATGCTCACTGAAAGTGTTTAAGGATGTCTTCTTCAGTTATGGCCGGCTATGAACCACAACAGGAAAGAAAAATTTAGTCTGTTTGGAGAAAATTTTTTTTCAAGAAGTTGTAATTGGTGCGTGGAAAATATAAAAAGACAGTTTCATATACTTAAAACAATTAAAATGTTACCGGATTGTAGAAAATATCCATAACTGGACATAAGCTTTTTTTAAAAAAAAAAAAAACTTCTAGCTCTATGACATTTGTACTTGTCTTTGGACATTTTAACATTATTGAGGAAATGAAGATGTCTCAATTGTTGTTCCTTTTGTTTAAGGCAGGACTAGCTACACAAAATTATAATTAGCTCTTCAGTAAGACAAAATTATAGTTAACTCTTCAGTAAGACAGATCAGCTATTCTTTTACAAGCTTTTATATAAGAAGTTATCTGGGGGAGGCTTACCGCAGAGTAGGCAGCCGGTGAACAAAATCAGTCTCCATATGAACATGTTGGTTGATGTCCCCCTCCCCCCTATTAAACACATGCAGCAAATACGTTGTTTGTAACCACTAATGGATTTGGTGTTCTCATTCAGATTATTTCTGAGAGTTTCTGTTTCTGAAAGACAAGAGTTAATAGAGTTTTTTCCCCCGAGTCTTCATGCAGTCTGTATATGTAACTATTTCAAGGGCAAAAATTTCCTGTTTTTCAAAGGCAATCTTGACATTGAACCTAATTTGAAATCTGAATATAGGTAAACTACATGCAAGTTATTTTTACATTCAGCCTTATTTTACTTATATTTATGTGCAATCTTCTGGAAACAGCTAGTAATATTTTATGTAGAAATATGTTCGTATTTTAAAATCATAAATCTGTTCATTCTAAAGTATTAGGCTATTTTAACTTGAATTAATGTGTGTTTTTTTTTTTTTTTTAAGAGTATGAAAACAATGAATTTCTACTCCCAAAGCTCTCTTCCAAATAGGTGTATATGTTTTATAACCCCTAGAGTTGCATCAGAAAATGCATGAAGGATCTCTGATTGTAAATCAAAAGGATTAGGATTCATGCTTAACAAATATTTATTTAGAAACGAGCTGCAAGTTCAAATGCGATAAGACTGTTTGTATTAATGCCTCTTGTCTTCTTTGAAATAATGAGGAATTAAAAAGAAATATTATAGAAAGTATTACTGGTATGTGTTTCCTCCTAAATTCCGAGATCAAAACATTTTTTCCTAGTCTCATATGTTAAAAAACATAAAAATAGAAGTGAAACTTTGTAGCAACACAATTATCAGCTGACATTTTCCTTCTTCAATTTTTCATTTATAATTATATCTTTTTAAGCTATCTGGGAAATATTCTAGCACTAACTATAATGTCATGGATATAAACAGTAGGACAAATAAAGCAGGTGAGAGTAGCCTGAAGCAGAGATGTCACTTGTCAAAGCATCACAGTAGTTCTACTGAAATGCTGTTCAAAGATTCCATATTGTACAGTATTGCTAACAAATATTTAGTAGCAAAATTCATAATCTAAGTGAAAAGCATATTGAAAGCATAAATTTAACTACTTTCTGAGATAAAACTCATGGATAGTTAGCTGCTGCTATAAGACAACATAAACTAGACCTCAGCACTTAGTGTCTTTTCTGTGCTGTTTGAGATTTTGATCCAGGAGTCCAGTACTGCTGTCAGTAATAGACTCTAACTTGTGGAATTTATAGTCTTTCAAATTCATCAAAATTGTGCTAAGAAAATTTGATCTTTTTGATTACTTTTGTTGTTGGTGTTGTTGTATTGTCCTTTATTATTTGCTTCAATTTTTGTGCTTTGGTTATGGCTTGAACTTCTGCAAATTTGCATGCAGTTGGCTCATAGTGATTTTACAACCAGATTTGATTGTCATTGGAGTAGAATTCATCTGAAGTTTACTGAATTTGGAAAAAGATGACATAACCTTTGAAAAGAAAGAAGATGCAGAAAAAATGTGCTTTGATGTGTATGAACTACACTACCTGAATTTATTTCTCACTTATTTACATATTCTCTGAATTAATCAGTGTCATCTTTGCCCTGGAAACCACCTTGAATGAAATCCAGTAGAATGACATTTTAAGGCATTTCTTCCATTTTGGGAATATTTTTACTTTAGTAAAGATTGAGTCCAAGAGATGCAGCAAATGTTCTAGGTATGGAACAGAAATCAGTATGAGAAGTTTCCTTGTTCAAAATAAGCGCAATACTTGCATCTTATTTTCCACATCTGTCATATCATGTCTCAGAAAAATTATTTCAATACCAAATAAATTCACTTTATGTATATATTTCACAACTGAAAATACCAATTTTGTGCTTGTAATCCTAATCTTTCAAAAGAAGCTGAGGCTAAAGCAGATTACAAACATTTCAGTCATTTAGCACTTCTGGTCAGGGTACTTGTATTTATAAGCCCAAATATCTAATTGGTTGAATTGCAGAGGACTTAAATCAGAATATATGTCTTTGAGTCTGTAGTTTGTTCTCGGTGATACGGCAGTGATAAGATCTCCTGCTTAGTGATGCAGCACTACTAGTTACTATTTCAGCAGTTTACACTCCTATTGAATGTGTCATGTCAGTATTTCACAAGATTAATATGTTTTGATAAGAGAATATGAACTTTTCCTTATTGTGTGCATCAGATCCACATGGGACATAGGACTAGCACAGCAGTTCACTGCTCAGAGGAAGGGAGTACATGTGGAAGATCTGCATTACCAGTTTGTATGTATGCCCATAACATTTGTCATTAGTGGCAAGAGTTTATAGGAGAACCAATCTGTCTGTTAGTTCCATAACAAGGCAGTATAAGACCTGATCTTCTCAGATAAACCACTTTTGGCTCCTATCCCAGTTCTTGGTGGTGTGGTGTTCACCATCTGTCTTCTCCTCTGATTAGTGTGGTTTCCTCTTGATAATAGTGAAGTTCAGCTTTGCCCTCCTTGTGGCCTCAAGCCCTAGTTTGCAGAGGTAATAATGGATAATGAATGGCAGTTAGACATGAGGTAAGCACCAAAATCTCAGTTAGCCCATAAATTATATGCTGGAAGTTATAGTTTCAATTCAAGCATCTATTTGTATTGTTGAGGAACTTCCTAAGGACTGCCAAAGTACTGATTCATCCTCTGACTATGTAATGCAATATGTCTATTCATTCTTTCCATGTCCTTTGGAGAGAAGAAGTCGTAAAGCATGCCAGTAACCAAATATCCAAGGCAGTAATGTCTTCCCTTTGTGCTGCTTCATTTTCTAACAGTTTAAGGTGAAAAAGAGACATGGCCTGTTGGATACAGTGCCATATGTGCCAATTTGCAATGCTCCCTCACTTTCCAGGGTATGTGGGCCAGGCTATCTTGCCCTTGGGGCAAATTCCTCAAAGTTAGCATAGATATAGTGTCAATAAAGGGTTGCAGTTCTGAAATCATAAACCAGTTTTCTGATTTTCCAGGGGGGCCTGCAGTTCCTGGTGTGGGTACAGCAGGTCCTCTGGCTGCAACAACAGCTATGCTAGGAACTTCACAAGAAAGATAATCTGCAGCCTCCTATGGCTGCAGGTTTTCCGCTAGGCACCACTAACTCTGTAGCACACAAAACCATCTGAACAAAATCTGTTTTGGATTGTAGCTGACCTGTATGTTTGAGGAAGTTTCTTCTTCAGCAGATGGTAATAATTTTTTTACCAAACATTGCAAAAAGTCAGACGTACTGGAAGGCACATGCTCACTGCAGGGTAACCATGTGCATCTCTCTTGTTTGCATAGGGCTGCCAAAACCTTCCCCTGGCCTGGTTTCCATCTGTATAACTAACTTAACCTTTGGTCCAGAGTGCAACACAGGATGGGGGTTGCGCAGATTTCTCCCATCACATCCTAGTAAACTTGACATTTCACAGATTTAAAAGCCTGGATACTAAAGTGTTAGCAGCAAGCGCTGTGAAAACTTTCCTCGGATCTGCTCACTACCTAGTGGTCTGTCAGCCAAAGCTGCTGGTTCTGCAACTGGAAGATGTCACTGAATACAATGCAGAAAGCCCTATGATTCCCTTTATCGTATTTCAAACCTTATGCTGTTGTAGTATTTTCAGTCCTTTCCAAGTTATGATGTCAACTGCTGTGCCAATGTCAGACAAGCACAAGGATATAATGCTGAATGCATGATATTATTTATTGAATAAAAAGATCTGTTTTGAATTCTACAACAACACTGATAGTAGAATATGAGCGTAAGTAAACTTTATAGCTTCATGTGTTCTTGTGCCTCTTTTCTAAATGATTTTTCATTTTACAAAAATGAAGGAAATTTAAGAAATGAGCCAGAAACTGTTGGATGAGGAAAACAAAAAGAAACATCACTTCAGCAGATGGGTTCAGATTTTTTGTTGAAACTTTAATTCCCTTATACCCAGAAATGAATGGAATGTTTCTCTTGCAGAAAGATCTATACAGTATTTAGGTCAGGTTAAATGATAACAATTGTGCTGTGTACAGTCCGTACTTCTTTTGCAGAAAATATGTTAACACCCATTCTCAGCAATATGATGATGAATGAGGCTGTCTTAAAATACAAAAATTCAAAGCTGGAGATGTAAAACATGAAAATGACAGCCGTGTAAATACTTAAAAGCTAATGGCATATATATTCATGCAGAACTTTGGCAGGTGATCATTGAAGAAATGGATAGGAGTAGCATTCCTTTCTGCTCTAGTGTCTATGTGGTGTCCAAACTCAGATTGTATGGGGGACAAATAAATGGTGGGAAGAGCCATCTGAGAGAAGCATTGGCAGGTCTGGGAGCAGGGATTAATTGATACTGGTAAGTTTACTTAGTCCTTTCCATAGACTTCTGCCTCACTGCTGAATGAGTGTGTACTTGAGTTTGTTCCTGTCTCTTTCCTTACAAACCAAATTATGTGTGTGAGATTATGAAAGAAAATGCAAGAAGAAAATTCAAGAAGATAGATCCATTGAGAAAAACAACTATAGTTTTTCATAAGAAAAAGTTTTCGCTGGGTTCTAATGCAAGATATACATTGCATTTTCATAAATATTTGGTGCTTTGAGATGAATAAGTTGATTATGAGCTTACCCACTGGTATTTGCAGGACAGTGGTCAAATACTGATAGATATCTTATTAACTTATTACAACACACACACAAATAAATAAAATTGAAATAGTGCATGAACAAAGGACGCTATATGTAAGTAAATTACCCACAAGCGTGGGAGTGTATTTGAAAGTGTGGAAATAGCCTCATTGGTCTTTGAAAGAGGTATTCTGCCTCAAGGAGTGAGTCTGGTGCATCTCCCTCAGGGTGGGAATTCCTCACATGGACAGCCAAAAGAAAGAGCCCCAATCCAGATGGAAAGTTGGGACAGAGGGCAAAGGTAGCCTTGCCAATCCGAACGGCCTTGGAGGGAGAATGAGTTGCTCAAGCAGTGCATGCTTAAGACTGAATGCTGAATGAATAGGAAAAAATAATAATCATTCGGACATGTTCTACTTTACTTTTTAATAAAAATAAAGTTCTCCTTTATTTGAAAGAATTTTCTTCATTTGAAGAAATACGTAAAGCTTAGGCAAAATATTAAAATCTTTTGGGGGAAATAGTCTTTAACATTTCCACATGTTTTCTAAGATACTGCTAAAAGATGCTGAATCTGCTCAAATGTAGTATAACATTTTTGTGTTGCATTGCTCAACACTTCAGCTAATTCAGAGTAGTCTAGTATTTTAGTGACAAAAAGATTAAAAGAGAAAAGGATAAAAATGCCACTGTCTACTTGAAATGTTCTCTTAAAATACACACACCAACAGGCCAAAAGTAAAATCTTTTCATTCTATTTTAAACTGATATCCTATATTGTGTTGAGAAAGTGGGCATGTTGGAAACAATATGCAACACCGATATTTATGTCACTGGTTTCTCTAAAAATGATAGCAATTACAGATATTTAGTATATTTGAAAACCAAGCATTTTTATGCCTAATTTCAGAAACCGATGTTTGGATATTTTAGCTGTTATTTCACTTGACAGTAAAGGAAAGGAATAAAAGGCCTCTACAATTACAAGGATTCAATATAGGATATACCTCCTTATTCTTGCAAATATTTTTCTAACAGTCATCTTTCCTATGGAAAGATACTTACATTTAAATGCCTAAACATTTTGTGATAACCCAGCAATGACTAGAAAGAGTCAACTCTTGTGTATAATAAAATAAAACAATTAAAAGCCATATATATACATATGTAAATTGATACACTTAATTAGAATACATCTTTCCTACCCATGTTTATTATTTCTCTCA
Organism: Centrocercus urophasianus; assembly: GCF_019232065.1. Classification (NCBI taxonomy): domain Eukaryota; kingdom Metazoa; phylum Chordata; class Aves; order Galliformes; family Phasianidae; genus Centrocercus; species Centrocercus urophasianus. The sequence continues at coordinate 23,576,828 of NW_024884142.1, forward strand.
ACCATATGAGGTTCTTCATTGAGTTCTGTATAGACTAATTCACAAGTCTATAGAAATATAAAAATAATTCCAGCATAGGAACAAATAATTTGAGGAAAACGAAGAAAGAAAAGAGACATATTTCACATGGTTGCAAAGCTCTTAGAAGAGATGTATGGTTTTTTTCTGGAACATTTGGCACTGTATAGTGCAAATGAGGAAAAAAAAAAAACAAAAGCAACAGATGAAAGATGTTGCATGGTGAAATATCTAGTTAATGAGGCACATCTTGCAGTGTCCTTGTCTTTCACTTGGCAACTAAGTGGAACAATTTGGACTTAGCCTGATCTGTGGTGAATTGACATCTTAAACTTATGACTCTTCACAGAGGATGCTCTCCTAATTAAAAGATTTTCAAATAGTCTCTACTACTACATCCAAGACTATGAGGGCCACACAATCAGCAGAAATTCTTATCTCAGCCATCACCAGTCTTACCCTTACAACAGAAAGAAGAGTTTTCTAAACATGAAGTTTTCTGTTTACAAAGCAAATTTCCAGAGAGTAAGTTACCTGCAAAGCACTTTAGCTCTAGAGAAGGCACTAATTACTATAAAAACAATGGGTTAAATAAATATATAAAAATTATCTTCAAAAACAAAAATGAAGACTGTGAAATTTACAGAATTGTTCACCTTTTCAAGAAGCTTGAATCTCAGTTAACCCTTTAGCGGAATGTGTGGATCATATAAAGTATTTTAAAGTCTTAGTTTGTCCCAAGTTCTTTTAAACCTATGTAGGCACTAAAACCAATAGTAAAGCAGATTAGGAATTTCTGATGTACTACTTATGATTTCTTCTGGGGAACATAGAGACTTCCTGTGTTGGAAGATCAGTGGGTGGAAAGATAATTGCCTGTTTATTGGCAGAACTTTATTCACCTTATCCTCTAACCATGATTTTGGAAGGACTTGATATAACTATATAAATGCAAAAGTAAAAAGCAATAGCTCTTATCCTGGTGAATGCTTGAATACAGCTGAAAGTATCTATGTTTAATCAATATGTACAGCAGAAACACAACTGTAGCGGAAGTGCTGACTCGGGGCCTGCACAAGTGATTGAGCACCTGCTGGGAAGGCAGGGTCAAGCCAGGGGCACTCAAGTGCAAGCAATGCATCTCAGTGACTGGAAGGGGTGGAGTCAAAATCCACCCCTTCCCAGACCTCATTTAATTGTGGCAGTGGGGAGATTCTTACCTTCCTGCAGCTCCCCAAGGGTAAGTAGTGCTTTTCCTTTATTTGTGTGCCTGCAACTGTTGCATTTGGGCTTGTTCTTATTTGCTGCAGCTGAAGACTTTGCCACCCTGCTGTTGTCACTTTACTTTCCATTGCATTTATAGTACTACAGCAACCAAAAAAGCTGAAGTAGAATCTCTGCTATGTTGTTTCTTTCTTTGACAGTTTAAAATTGCATTTGCCTCTGCTTACATTTTCTGTGAGAGGGCACCCTGTTCAGTGCAGGGGTTGTCCTGCGATTCATCATCTCAAAGAAAAACAATTTTTATATCACATGCATTGGTTTCCTCAGTATTAAATGATTCTGTGTATCGTCGAAGAGATTGTTCATCTGAACTGTAAGTAGTTGAGATGGACATCGTATCTGTTGAGGGAGTTCTGTGTTGAAAAAATATTGGGAACAGAGAGTATATATACTTGTATCTGTGAGTCAGAGAAGTAGAACCAACAAAGGCACTTCTCATTGCACAAATGAGAGCAGAATGAGTGAGCAAGCAGCATGCACAAGGAAGAAGGCTTTAAATCCTACTGCACACCCAAAGTCTGTTCAAGACTCCCCTGAAACCCTTTGGAAAGACTCCTGCTGCCTTTTGGATACTCTTTTAATGAATTCTTTTGAATGCAACTGGAATCTGTAGCTTTCATGAAGAAAGAACATTTAATTCTGGCTGTTCAGTTTCCATATGCCTTAATGCTAGATCTTGAATCATTTAAGCAGTGTATGTAGTTCACCCTTGGGACAGTAGGGACTTCTAGGCCAGAACTAGACTTCTAGCCAGGCTGGAGCTAGCTGCCAGGCTAGTGCTTATGGGGTATTTGTGCGCTTAGTGCTCTTCCTTTTGACAGCATATTGGATAGGATATTAATGTCTGATCTGTTTTTATATTGGAAAGAAAAGGTGAATGCTTTTAAGTACTATCTAGAAAATAGGATAAAAATGTGATGTTTAGTCACTGGTTAAGTGTGACTTCAACTTGGGAGAGCTTTTCTCAAATGGGGAAGCAGGCATAGTACAGAGGACTACAGGAGGCACCCTCTTCCATCACCAAATACAGACAGCCAAGAACTCATTAAGCCTGTGCCAATGGGCTTAAAAATAAATGTTTAGGTGATTTAAAATGAGAATACAGTATTTACATGAAAATAGATTTAAAGACAGAAAAGACCTAATTGTCATTAATTCCCAGGATCTGAAAACTAAACGAAACTTTCTCTGGTGCAAAAGCTTTCTGAGCAATTTCATTTCTGTTGGCTTCATAAAGCCCCTGAGAAGTGTGAGTACGGACTGTTTTTCTTCTGCTGAACTTACGCTACCAAACTGTGCTGTGTTTTAGTAACTCATAGGAACATACAGAAAAGCTCCAGGTAGCATGCTAGGAAGAAAACCTGCACATTTATTGGAATTACCCATTACAGTTTTATCCTTGTTTCAGCAGACTAAAAGTGGGTTTAAAGATCATTCTTTATTAACCACTTGCTTTCTTTTTTTCACTAGGGCTGCTAACCTTGTTCATTCTGCTTATAACTGCAATGGGATCTTGCTTAAAGTGCTGCCTTGTCTGTAGTATCTCCAATGATAGGCAGGAGGCAGCAAATGTACAAGAAAATAAGTACCTTGAAAGTAAAAAATACTGCTAAGTAGGGATCTACTGGAGAGCTCTAATATGATCAGGAAAAGCACTGCTGTAAAATATCCAGCAAAGGAGACATAGGGACTGGTGCCAAGTACTGTAAGTGCAAAGGCTCAGGATAGATGTGCAGCCAGCAAAGTGTCAGTGCCATTGGTGTGGAAAGCAGCCACTTAAAGCTGTGATGTGGCGGGGGATCAGAGGCTACTGCTGCTACAGCTCTGTGCAGAGGAGAAGCAACATCACATAACAGTTGGGCTATGTCACACAGACTGGAAGACTTGCCTGTGTTGTTCATCAATCTTGTAGGAAAAAATTATTGTGATTCTGGGTGACTTGGTTCTACTCTCTTTAAAATATACAAGTATTACTGAAAGAGTTCTGCCTCCTTTTCTTTTACGTCTGAAATGGAAAGCAGACATGAATTTCTTTTTTTCCACAAAAAAAAAAAAAAAAAAAAAAAAAAAAAAAATTTCCTTTTTTATTAGATACTCAAAGAAGAAAACTTGTTTATGCCTGTTTTACCAAATACATATTTTCTCAGTAAGTGGAACCCAGATGACTGATATGTTAATTTGCATAGGCTTTCAAATGGCAGGACATTTGCCCAGATTGTTTATGGTAATCATTTCCGCTGATCTTTGGATTTGTATGCTTGAGCTTTTGTTTTAAAAGCCAAAGGCAGTAGCTGACCTTGTTGCCTTGGACAGCTGACTGAAACCATGAATTTTGTTTTCATAGTCAAATATCTTCTCCCGTGCCTCTCTTATCATTGTTTAGGACTATAATTTTTTCTTCTTTCATTAAATGTCATGAAGAGGATTGGGAGAGAGTTGGGTGGAGGATGACTACACCCAGCATTTTATTACTTTGTTTTGAAATTGTGCAAGACTGATTCAAATTAAGATTGTAAGGAGCTGAACATACAAAATCACTAGTTCTTACTTTCCACTGAGGTCTGTGGAAGCTTACAGAACCTGCCAGATCTCAGCTTTTACCCTGGAATAGGATGGCATATAGTTTTAAACATACTCATCAGTAAATAACAAGAAAAAAGTATGTCAAAGATATTTTTTATTAGCATTGTAGAGAAATAAACATTTTGGCATATGGATAAGCGTAACTGCTTAACTTGTATGTAAATTCAAGGGAATATTGGGAAGCGGTGAGTTTGGTGCATGTTTACAAATAAATTAGAAACTTCTGGGATGCTAAAATTATTTTAGTCAAAGAGTTCATTGAAACTGATAGAACTTTAAGAAGCTTTTGGAAATCTAACTGAAAAAAAATGACTGGCCAGAGAAGTTCATTCCTTAGTTTCTCCAGAGCATAGCTGAAAAATCCAGAAGGAATCCCTCGGGGGAAAAAAAAAACTAGTGACTCAAACCCAAATGAAAAAGGAAAAGAATCAACACTGGCCCTATTTACAAATGAGTAGGTGCAGTAGAAATGCTAAGTCATGGCCTGAACTAGTGAATGAGTACCTGGTAGGAAGGCAGGGCCAACCCAGGGGACCTCGTTTGCATGCAATGCACTGGAGTGACAGGAAGGGGTAGAGCCAGGATCCACTCCTTCCAAGACCTCATTTGAGGGCTGGAAGTGGAGGCAAGGGTATCTTGCTGAAGATCCCTGCCTACCTGAGGCCTTCCAAAGGTAAACAGCTGTTTTCCATAATTTCTGCATCTGTTGCATTTGGGCTCATTCTCATTTGCTGCAGCCAAAGACTTTGTTACCCCACTGTTATCACAGTACTTTCCATTGCATTTAGAGCATTACAGTAGGTAAATATTAGCAAATGAATAAACAGTTTTTTCTTTGTGTCAATATAAAGTTAAACTAACTCTCATACACAGAAAAAACTATCACACAGAAAGACTTTCACACGCATTTACCACTTCTAAACTTAGCAGTTGATTGCAGTATTGCTCAAATACTCAAAATAGACACTTTTGGACAGTAGAGAGGATAACAGCACTTATGAAATCTGGAAAAAGAATCATGAAATATATATTTATAAATGTATAATATATGTAGATAAACTGTAAATATAAGTAGAGTGTAAATATAGATGTACACACTAATATATGCATTTATACGTGTTTTATTGATAATGCCATAAAATGGTTTAGATGACATTATCTGTGGAGAAATCATAGATTCCTTGCCAAAGTATTACAGTAGTAAAGGTAAATGTATATAGGCGGCATTTTATTATGTTAGGATGGATAAAATCAGAAGTCAATGAAAAATAACTTTAGTTCAGTGCAGGACTGCTGATGTTATCTGTATATAATGACAATTGAGATAATTCTACCATAAATGCCATTTACATATGCTTTGCTTTATAAGATCCAAAACTGTCTGTAGAGCATACAACTTTTTAAAAGCTGCATGATGTTTTCTCACCCTTATTATTGACTACCATCTTATTTTATCCTGTGTTTACCAAATTTCAATTACAAAGGGGTACATGGCTCACTTAATGCAGATGGCAAAAGCTGGTTATTTTTCAGTTCAACATGAAACTCTGGAGGACATTCTAAAGGAAGCTGCTGATTTCTGAAAGATTTTCCTATACTTTCAGTGTCAAATGATTTTTAAGTAGGCTCCATATAAGCATCTCCTTTTTTTTTTTTTTTTTTTTTTTTTTTTTTTTTTTTTTAATTGAGTTTAGAGCTGGTTGCATACTTGAACACTGAGAGCCAATAAAAACAGCTAAATCTGGGATACATTAAATCTCTAATGGCATAGGAGCTGGAAAAGCTACAGTCATTGTGCCTGACCCTGATTTACTGTGCTTTCAGACTTTATTGTAAAATATTGTGCTTATCATGCAGGGTATTATATTACTTACCATAATCCTGATAATTTATCAAATGAATTGAGAAGTTATTAATCACCTGCTCTAAAGAGAAAGGCCTTTATTTTTTTTAGTAGATCTGAATCAGTTGAGTTCATATTTTAAAACCTATGTTGCATCTGAGAGATGGCATAGTTCTCTGCAGTGTATTTCATATCTCCTTGGAAGATAAAAAAAAAAAAAATCAATAAATAAGACTTTCAGATAACTGCATACCTCAAATTGAAGATCTTCTGATTTTTGTTTTTTTTTTTAGTAGATGGGAACATGAATCAATATTTCAACTCTTCCTCCAGCTACTGTATCCTCACCTCCAGTACTGTGTGTAGTTTTACATACCACAATATTATAAGGGCATAAAACTTCACTGCAGTCTATAGCTCCTCATGAGGGGAATGAAGTTCAGTGCTGGACTCTGCTCTCCGTGACAGCGACAGGGCCCAAGAGAACAGCATGGAGCTGTGCCAGGGGAGGGGCAGCTGGGGGTTAAGGACAGGCTCTGCACCAGAGGGTGGTGGGCATGGAACAGGCTGCCCAGAGCAGTGGGCACGGCACCAAGCTGCTGGAGTTCAAGGAATGTTCGGACGCCATTCTCAGACTAGGTTTGATTTTTGTGTAGTGCTGTGTGGAGCCTGGAGCTGGACTCAGTGATCCTTGTGGGTCCCTTCCAACTTGGGATATTCTGTGATTCTATGTTTCTATGTCTACAGAAAGCCATTTCAAACAGCTAATTAAAATGTGGTGAGGAACTGGGAATTTGGGCAGTGAAATGAAGAAGGACGAAATCAATAAATTTTACCATCATATGATTTACAAAGGGGAAAATGCAGAACTTGATCATTTTGAGGCACTAGAAACAGCTTCCCTTGATTTGAGCTTTTCATGTACTCAAACCTGTAATTAATGAATTAAATGTCAAGTACATCTTTGAAAGAGAATTTTCTAGTTTTTAAATGGAACAAGTTTTCCTTAATAATGAAAATTCAGATGCTTTAACTTTCTGAAATGTATCACTGTATATTTAGAAATGTATTTCTAAATATTTGCCAGAATGTATTTGGTCATCTCATGACACTTCCTATGTTTGATATGCATACTTTACTGATTTCATGTTGTAATTTGGCTATATTGCATGCAAATACACACTGTAATGTGTTATTTTATTTCAACTGTCCTAATGTCAATTTTTTCCATTTAAATACTCTGGAGAATTAATGAAAATGTTATTTTAGTTTGATTTTTAAATTAGTATAGTTTAATCTGGTTAAGTAATAAGAAAAACACATCCTGGCTTTATATTGTTTAAAGGTTACTTTAATCACATGATTCATTTATTGTAATTTACATTTCATATCAGGAATATAATAAAAGGATGCACACTTTTCTGTTAAGGATATTGTGCCAGACTACTTTTTATACAACGAGGCCAAGATCCAGAAATATATTTAAACATATAACTCCTATTTCACAACTACATGATTTTGCTTAAGTACTTCAAAGATTTTGGCTTCTATTAGGTCTTAGTTGTATCAGACCTTGATACTCTTCTGATGTTTCAGCTTTCTATAAAGCTATCATACATTACAAGCTCACATTTAAGATGAGCTGTGTTCACTTTTAGGTCGCTTTCTAGTAACCCAGTTTCCCATTTAGAAGAAAATATTACAAGACAACTGAATTTCTGCTTTGAGACTAATTTTTTTGATTTTGCAAGCTAGATCCCTGGGGGGCATCACGCATCACTGGTCTCCACCTAGTCATAGATCCATTGACCACAACCCTCTGTCTGCAACCATTCAACCAATTATGTATCCACTGGTTAGTCAGCTCTTCTAATCTTTGCGTAAGTCTGATTAAATGACATCAGTTGCCTTTCCTTGTCCACTGATACTGTCACTCCATCACAGAAGGCTACCAGCTTGGTGAAGTATGATATGCTCTTGATGAAGCCGTGCCGGCTGTCACAAATTGCCTCCTTGTCTTACATGTGCTTTAACATAGCTTCCAGGAGTATCTGTTCCATGATATTCCCAGGCAAAGAGATGAGGCTTATTGGATCTTCATTTCTACCTTTCTTAAAAGTGGAAATGATGTTTCCTTTTATCCCATCAACAGGACAGACATAATTTTTTTTTTAATATGGTAGAGTGGGTTGGCAGCTACATCAGTTGCTTCTTTCATGACTTCTGAAAAAAAAAAAAATAAAAATAAAAAATAGCAAGCTTAGTTGCTGAGCAAAATAGGTGGGTAACCCCTAACCTTGCAACTAGTCTTGCAACTCTTCCTCCTGAGATGGCATCATACGCTGTTAAATATTTCTTTGGTTATTTCAGGTCATTTGCCTTGCGTCCCCTCTCTCCCTGCCCCCATTCAAATCACTGAGAGGGCAGTGTGGTAAACAGAATAGATGCTGATCATACACTGATCAGTCATAGCTAAAATGTTGGAGTATTGTGAATGTTTTGGCCACATTTCTAAAACAAGGCACCATTTGAGCTGCTATGAAGATTAACTCAAATTCAGCCAGAGGAGCAACTATTCTTCAGTGAAGCTATAGTCTCAAAAGTTATTCAGCTGTAATTCTCCACCAAGATTCCAAAAGTATCAAGGTATATTACAGATTTGCAAATACAGTTATATAATATCTATCTGTGTACTGACATTAAAGAGTCTGGATGATGACCACTAACCATGGTTTATAATCTCTATCTCAGATGTGGGAATCATTCAGAAATTTACAGATTGGAGGAAGTTGATGAGGCCTTCTACAAACAGCTGGAAGTAGCCTTGCAGTTGTGGGCACTGGTTCTTATGCAGGATGTTAATCATCCTGATATTTATTGGATAAGCAACATGATCAGGCATACCATGTTCAGGAGATTCATGCAATGTGCTGAGACTAACTTTCTGATGCAGGTGGTTAAAGAGCTGACAAGGAGGGATGTTATACTTGACCTTGTTCTTACTAACAAGGAAGGACTGATTGGGAACCCAAAGGCTGGGGGCAGCTTGGGATGCGGTGATCATGTAATCGTGGAGTTAGTGTCTTGTGTGGAAGAAACAAGGCAATAAGTAGAATTGCTACCCTGGATTTCAGGAGAGCTGACTTTGACTTCTTTAGAGAGATCAACTGGGATGTATCCTGTGGGCTAGGGTGTTAGAAGGTAAGGGGGCCTGTGAGAGCTTCTTGGCACTTAAACATCATTTCTTCTCACTCCAGATCAGTGCATCTTTAAAGAGCAAGAAGTCAGGGAAAAGTTGCAGGCAGCCTTCATAATGAGCAAGGAACTCATGGGTAAAGTAAAAGGAAAGAAGAAGGTCTGATGAAGACAGGCTGAAAGAGCTGGGCTTCTTCAGTCCGGAGGATAGAAGGCTGCAGGGAGTCCTCATTGAAGTATTCTAGTAGTTGAAGGGAAATTATAAATATGAGGGAAATTCCCATTTTTACATGGGAAGATAATGATAGGACAATGGGGAATGGCTTTAAAAGAGGTAAGATTTGAATGATGTCAGGAAAATTTTTTCACTGAGAGAATGGTGAGGTGCTAGAACAGGTTGCCCAGAGATTATACAGATGCCCCGTCCCTGGAGGTGTTCAAAGTCAGTTTGGATGGGGCCTCTGACAACCTGATGTAGTACTTGATCTTGCAGTTGGCAACCCTGCCTGTGGCAGGGAGCTGGAACCTGATGACCCTTGAGGTTCCTTTCTATGGGATCAGAAAGCTATAAGTGAATCTGTGGTTTATTGTTATGAAGTAGAGCAGAAATGATCAAATATTTCTAGTTTAGACTCTGAAGTCCTGCAGGACTTTAAAGCATACACAGTCTTTGGCATAGCATCAACATTTATGTCCAAACTGCCTGCTCACTCCCTGAAGTGCAAACTTTTTTGGTGAAAAATGCATGTCATTTTGGTCTTGGAGAATTGTATGTAAAGCCATTATGCTTAAGTATAATGACTGTACCTCCATTTAAACTCTTTACTTGGTGAAAGTAGGGGAATGTTAGAGAGCATGTAGCAGGCTTCTTGACTTTTAATGAGCTGTAATGTCTTATGTCATTGTGGCACTGCAATTGTGAAATACTTAGTAAATACTTGGGAACACCATGAACATAAACTTCTTGTTATCATTCTTCCAAATCTAGGATTACTGTGATCCAAAACAGATGAATGAGGAAAACAGCTACTGTTTCAAATAGTTCACTTGTACATTTTCCAGACAGAAGACAAACTAGCTGTAAATCACAGTTGGTCAAATTAATGTAGCTTTCAGAGTCCCAACAGTATAAAACCAAACTGGAATCATTAGAATGTAATATTTTCCATGGGTGTGGTGTTAATTCAGCCAGAGGGATTGAGAAGCACACACTATATACTGCTTTAAGCATCACTGCAGATGATTCTCATGTTTATTAGTATGTGAAGCAAGTCTTTAGTTATAAAGGTAGTGATTGCTTGCCATTGAAAAGGACTTTATAAAATAGCTTGCTTTACATCATGAAGTACTATATAAGGTATACTACATGCTGTTTTTGAAAAACGGTGGTTGTATTTATGCACTTAATATCAGAAAGCTAATGAAAATCATTCTACTCTCCCTGCTGTCAGTTTAATAGTGAGTTCAATTATTCTGCATTACCACAAGTTGAATATTTTTCACAAAATAGCCTTTTCTTTGTTATGCTAGTTCATGGCTTGGATAATTCCATAAACATTATTATATTCTTCATTTGCTGTATTGCATGGAAGACCTCTCCTAAGTTCATATAAGCTGCAAGGGGGGTTTGGGGGGGTAACACAGATTTCTCTTTCTATCCAAGCATTCACTGAACTGACTCAAGACTTTTTTCTACATGTCAGACCTGGCAATCTTCTGGTGAAGAGAAAAGGCTGCATTTTCACACAAACTGGCAGGATTTGCGTTACCTAACTGATTTTCACTGACAGTCGTTCTTGGCCACTGAATCACTTCGCCTGTAGCTTTGTGTGACATATTTCACCCGATGCTATGCTCTTCACTACAGGAACATTTTCATAATTCATGTCTTTGATTACTAATCCTACTATTGCTTTACTTTGCTTTGGAAACTGAGCTAAACTGATTGAGTAGTTGTTCTGGAGCTTAGAGACATCTTGTTCTGAGTTATTTCCCTTGTCACATGGGAAGACAAATCCTGAGTTACCCTTTACTGAAGGTGTAATTCAATCTATAGTAACTCCTAGATTGTCTAGGCTTCCAACATCAGCACTCCTACAAAATAAGAAACATTTATTTAAAGACTGTTTTGAAATTGTAGACATGGAAAATTGAGTATATGGCATTCTGCTGGGTAGACTTAATACTAAAATCTACTATAGTCCATTTTTCTGTTTCACTAGAACATCACAGTGTCTTTCTGGAGATTTCCACTGTACTTATTCAACCAGTTCTCAGTTTCCTTTGAATATGAGATAAGGCCAAGTGTCACCTGCTAGGGATTATCTTTATCTTTGACATGGCAATAAATATTTAAACCAGCTGCAATAAAATGCATGCTGTTACTTTGCATTTACATTGACTTAGAAGTATGGAGTACTGAGTAAAGATGCTGTTTATTTTCCCTCTCTCCCTGCTTCTTACATGGCAATTTTGTTCTTGAGGGCTAAGGAAATAATTTGAACTGAAGATCCTCTCACCTGTCAAGAGCAGTGAGCTTTCTCGCTTCCAATTCCATTACTAGAAGCATCAGAACACTTTTAAATCATATAGATGACAGCATTTTTCTTTCCTTCTTTGGGGGAGAACAATGGTTACCAAATGAAATCAAACTAATACGAGTATCATAATTATCCATCTCTATCTTGTGTTAAGGAATTTTATTCGTCTATCTAGAGATATCCAAGGAAAGTGAAGAAAGCAACAGTGATATTCATGCAATAGCTTTCCTAAATAAGATGATGAATCTAAATTGGTTCTAATTTATAGTCAGAGTACTCATTTTGGTGCAGCATTGAGAAGGTGTTCACAAAAGTAAATATTTGTTTCCCTTTGTAGTCAACAGAGAAATAAGCTCTTCAAAGGATAATTTAAATTTCTTTTAATTACTTGTAAATTCATTTTCTTTGCATATTGCTGATTGGTATCTTGTTTTGGAAAATGAATGTTTGATTTATACCTTTGTGATTGTGTTTCATACATTTGTCTTCAAATTCTTCAAAAAGAATAACTTGTTTACAGTATTCAGCTTCTTTAACACACGCCTTATACCCCCTTATACATTATTATTATTATTATTATTATTATTATTATTTTTACATCTTTCTGAGATTAGGAATCAATGGGAAGTCAGAATGCTCCAAGGAACAGTAAGGTTTCTTCTTTACAGAAGTATATTTTCAACAGTATCTTCAATGATCTTCTTAATACATATCAATATTTATTTATTTTGGAGGAGTTTAGACAATCTGGGAGAATAAAGTATCTGTTTTCCATAATTGTTTTTTTCAGTATTTAAAAAAATTAGAGCCACGTTTGGGAAACTGCACATATCCCCAAGCCACTGGAAAATGTGGGGAAAACTAATGGATGAGCAGCCAGGTTTTTCTGTTAATTAACCATGTTGTTAGAGAAAGAAGAAAAAAAAAAAAGTTTTACAAATTACTAAAATACCAGCCTGAATGCACTTGGAGCTGCTTCCTCTCATATGATTTTTTTTTTTTTTTTTTTTTTCCTGAAGTTTATGACCCAAATGCCTGTTACATGCCACATGGTAAACCTCTTTGTTTTCCTTTACTCAGCTGTGCTGTCCTTTTCCTTCAAAAACATTTTCAGTCCAGAGGGAGCTTAGCCATTGCCATTAGCTGAGCAAAAGCCAAAAATGTGAAGAAATAATTTCTTGGTCTCATCTGTGTTGTAGTAACTCCTATAATTGTTCAAAGATGTAGTTTTCCCTCAAACCTGAGGAACATAAAGGAAGATGGGGAATCACATGGCCAAAAAATAATCCAATATAAACATACATACTCTATATGCAAAACTTGCTTATACTCACACTAGAAATATTAAATGTAAAAAGCGTTGCTGGAAATCACAGCTCTCTTGGAAGTTACTTACTAAGTCCAATAGCTAGGAGTTTCAGAATGTCAGAAAACCGAAGTAATCAGCAGATTTTTTTCCAAACATTCAAAGAGAATATATTTATCTTTTTTCCCCTCCATAACCAACCAGGAAAAGGTGTCTAACTGTACTATAATTGCTCATAAATTACATTTAGCAGCACTTACTCTGTTTGTAGAGTTTTGTTCTACTACTAAACTCAACAGGACTGACTTTTGTGTAGCCAAGATTCCAATCTCTTCATCAGGATTTTTACCTGTCAGGAAGGCCCTGCAAATTTTTCTGTTATTGTAATAAGAGAATGTGAAAATCAATGTTTTTTCTTCTGACCAAGTCCTGTAAAGGGAATCTGATTTATAAGACAAACCACTTACTAGTAGAGAAAAAGTTATTAATTATTCAAGTCTAACTCTTCAAGTGTTACAATTTAATATGTGTGTATTTGTCACTTTATGAAGACCCACTTAAATAAACAGAGGATCCATATTGTAATATATCTTGATAGTCTAATTTTCTTAATCTGAGGGCTACTCTAAAAGTGTTGCCTCCTAATTTATCATGTCGGCCTACAACATCAGAGGTGGATGTTGGAGGTATGGCAGTAGAGACTGAACCACCACTGTTCCATTCCATTTTGTTGTGTGACAGATGGCAGCAGAAGGGAAGTCTGACAACACCGCAGCTGATGGAAATGCATATGAAACAAAAATTGCACACATTGACTTTCATTGGTGGTTGCTGAACATTTCTGGAGACCAAACAGATGTCAGCACAGTGAGATGGTGGAAGGTGCATTTCAGCATTAGTGGCTGTGGTCACACTCAGTAGTGCAGATTCGTATGAGCACGGCATGCAGGCAATTTTTCATAGCTGGCAAAAATGCATAGTTAACCTCAGCTAATGGTGGTGACTACATGTAAAAATAGATTCATAGTTGAGAATTTGCTCTATTAGGAAGTGTTATTGTTCTCCTTGAAGATGTTTAGTTACCATGGAAATAAATAGGAAGTATTACTTTCAGATCAACCTACATATTTACATATTTATCTTTTTAAAGTGCATAACCTTTTTTGTTCAATTTTGATAAATTCAGAACAGTAATATGTTTTAAATATGTTAAATGTCTAATATACCTGAACCAGGAAGTTATCCTTAGCAGACTTCAGGAATCTCCTGGATTGTCTGCCACCTGCTGTGTTGGTATTGCAGCAGCTATCTGGGTGGTTGAAATCCCTCATCAGGACAAGAGACTGTGAGTGCAACACTTCCTGCAGTTGAAGCGAGATGACCTTGTCAACAGGCTCTGCCTGATCAGGTGGCCTGTAGTAGGCCCTAACTACTAGATGTCTTTTACTGGACCAATCCCTGATTGTAACCCATAAGCTCTCAGTCTGGGCATGGCTGTTTTTCAAACATAGCTCTTTGCAATCTATCCACTTCCTAATATGGAGGACAACTCCCCCTCTCCTCTTACCCTTCTGAAGAGTGTGCAGCTCTTGATCACAGTACATCAGTTGAGATTCATCCCACCATGTTTCTGTGATAGCAACCAGATCATAATTTTCCAAGTACATTATGGTTTCCAGCTCTTCCTTTTTATTTCCCATGCTGTGTGCATTAGTATTAATCCAGCAAGGAGGGGGAGGTGAGTGTCCCCCTTCTACTCAGAGCTTGTGAGGCTCCATCTGGAGTACTGCATCCAAACCTTGGGCCCCCAGCACAAGGAAGGCACAGAGCTTTTGGAACAGGTCCAGAGAAGAGCTGCTAAGTTTATCAGAAGGCTGGAGCACTTCTCCTATGAAGAAAAGTTGAGGGAACTGGGCTTGTTCATCTGAAGAGAAGGCTCTAAGGGAGACCTCATTGTAGCCTTCCAGTACTTGAAGAGAGCATATAAACAGGAGGGGGAACGACTGTTTACATGGGTTGATAGTGATAGAACAAGGGGGTGGTGGCTTTAAACTAAGATGGCGGAGGTTTAGGTTAGATATTAGGAGGGAGTTTTTCACTCAGAGGGTGGTGATGTGATGGAACATGTTGCCCAGAGAGACTGTGGATGTCCCATCCCCGGAGGCATTCAAGGCAATGCGTTCTATGATTCTATTCTTTCATAGGTTATCCTTTGTCTTAGTCACAAAGAATGTAAATACTTAATACAGACTTAAATATGATACCTACTTAATGTTTCCCTCACACTGTGCCTCCATTCTGTTGCTTTTAGTTTTGCTGTTCAGAATATTTTTCTTTTGCCACTTATATATATGGAACAACTAATTGGTTTTGGCAGTACTGATTGCTGACTCTTAAATGGCTGTCTAAAAAGAAAAGTGAATAATTATCTTTAATGATGACATGTTTACTCAAACCCACAACATGAACTTGTGTTGTGTGTTCTATAACATTATGTCCCATTGAGAACAAATCACACCTTAGTTTCCAGCCATATTTAATCAATTTTTCCCCTAAATGGGCAGTTATTTCCACTGCTCGGGTGTTCCTATGTTTATTCTTCTAAGTGGTATTTTCAAATTATCCCTTCCTACCTAACTCATCATTAATCAGGTAATTTTAGTTATTTAAGATTCATTCAAAGTGTTTGTTTATTCTTTTGTTGAAGCCTTTTATTAGTAATATGACATTTATGAAATCATGTAAGGGAAGTCTAGAGCAAAATGAGTTCATAAGCATCCTCTGAAACCAAACTTAGTGGAAAGTGAGAGTGATTTATAATAAGAGGCAATAGCTACAATTATCCACATCTGAGTTTTCATCTGGAGTCACCATGTGTGGTTTTCTACATATAGTCTTTGTTTATCTATGACATGTTGTTATACCCACTCTCATTCTTTTGCACCAGTCATTTAACATACACCACATGTATACTGTGAATTTTCGATATGTTTTCTGTAAGAGAAAGTACCCTTGTTCAAACTCACCTCTCCATATCCATGTTGAACTCACTGCAAAAGCATGTTGCTGCTGCAGAAGAGCCTGCACTCTTGCTGTTCCTGTTCTACCAGGAGCAGAGTCACAGATATATTTGCAGTGCCTGTGATACATCCCTAATCACCCACCAGAAACTGAAATACTGCAGAGGTCTTTCTCAAGAGAGGGCTGTAATTATCCTCAGCTGTGGACACGGACTCCTGGAGCTCACAGCCCTAAACTGAACTTGTCAGAAAAACTGAGATTCTATTTGGACTAGGCTTTGGTAGCATAAAAGCTTGAATAAGTCAGTTCATTCTGCTATAAGAGTTTGAAACAGAGCTAGAGTTTCTTGTTAACACTTAAAAAAAAAAGTTATTTTGGCCCCAATTGCTCTTATGTTGGGGGGGTTGCAAATCTAAAATCAGAGTATAATTTTGTCTTTCATACTGAGCAGCTGAGAGAGAAGACTGAATAGAAATCTGGAGTCAATTGTGGTCAACAGCTTATGTTCGGTTGGCTAGAACTATTATTTAGGGTAAAGTTATTTGGAAATATGCAGTGACTGATGAATCCATTTCTATGTCTGATGCTTTGCTCTAAGAATAAAGAAAAAAAGATGGAGTTACTTTAGGCTAATATTTTACACTCCTTTTCTCTTTTATTTTGAAATGATTGTGGTTAAGATCAGCTCTCTGGTTAGGGGCAGTGTTCGGGAATCGACAGACTGATGAAGATAGTACTGGGTGCTGCATGTCTGAAGATTAAGAAGGAATCTATAAAGGACAGCTGATGTTTGGTGACCTGTTTATAGAAAAGTTGTAACCTCTGACCATTACAGGGTTCAGAATTAGAGCTGCAATCAAGGACTGGAAGTTCCCTGATTGTTCTTGCTCAAAACTTATAAGGTAGTATTTATAAAATATAAATGAACATATATTACCATAGTGCTAACCAGCTCTGAAGACACAAATCCTTGTTATTCTTGAAAAGAAGGAGTGTTCATTGTTTACACCAATTTGATCTCTGCCCCACATTATCCTCTTAACAGTACTCGCATGTTATTTGCAATATTCCTGGGTAATACTAGCAAAAAAAATGTATGTGCTAAGAATTACATACTGTGGACAGTTTAATACATGCATTGAGATGCATGCCTTGCCCTTTGGTATTTGCTTGGTATAGCCACAGCTCAGGTGTCCTTCTACAAAGACATGGTATTTTCATTAAGAGACACCTGAAATTAAGAGCTTGGAAAAGGAATGTGGAGGGGAACGAAAACAATAAAAGCAAATAGTCATTGTTTTCAGTGATGAGCCTATTAACAATTTCAACTTGAATCATCACTCAAACTAATCCATCATACATTTTTTTTTTCTCTGAAGTTAGACGAGGCCAACAAATTGGTGTTAATTTTAATAATGAAAAAATTAGAAACTAAATAGCAATTAGTTCCAATAGCCTTGATGAAATGTTTTTAAGCATGAAAGCCAGAGTAAATAATATAATAAAGACAATCTCCTTCATTCAAATGTATTAAAAAAAAAAATGAATGGTGAGGACTCGTTTTAGTTAGACAATAAAAATAGTTGTTCTACAGCACAGCAATTGCAGACTTTTAGAAATGTCAGGAACCAGATGTATTCCTTTGAAAGAACACTGTACTGTATAGAAAGTAATAGGGAAGTTTATGTGGTCACTGAATTTCTGTGATCTCGCCAGTGCTTTCACAACATTTTTTTTTCTTTTCTTTCAGACGTTAAGTCATAAACTCAGATTTATGATGACATTAGATTTTTGCCACAGAATGCTTGGTATGTCCCAGTTTCAGTCTTGTGGGCTTGACACAAGCAACTAAAAGAAAAAAATTGTCTGAATGATCCAATGTTTTTTAAAGAAAAAACAGTAATAAACATGAAAAATAAAATCAAAGCAATGAAATATAAATTCTAGGATGTTTGAAAATATCGTTTAACCTAAAAACATTATAGAAATTTTTGTTTGAGAAAGATTATTCTTTCAGTGTATTACTAACTTCTCAGTGTAGTATTTCCCAGATGTGTAAGTTATTAAGAACATAGAAACCCCATAGCTGTGCTGAGAAATTTTAAAAAAGTGTAACAGTAAAACTCTAGCTCATGTCAGCTTTAGTGAAATTCATGTTGTTTTTTTTTTTTTTTTTGTTCAGTAATCATGTTTGCACATCTACTAAGTGTTAAATATGCCCAGAACGGACCTCAGTAAAATGTATTTAAAAGTGAAATGATTGAAATTTGAGTTACCATTATCATGAGGTAACAATATTTTCACATATATTCTGCAAAATGGAAAAGTTCCAGAAAGCCTTGCAGGTTTTAAATACTCAGGACAGAAGTTCATATTAATGAATCAAGAAATTATGATGAATTGTAGGGTAGGAAGCCTTGTCTTCTTCGAGTAAATGTGGCAGACTTCAAGTAGACTGTCTGAAATGCATCCGTAAATCAACATATTCAAGAGCAAAAACCTTTACTACTGTGTCTAGCTAGTCTCTGCAAGGGCTTTTTAGTTAGTCAATTTGGTGCACTCCTTGAATTGTCTTACGTATTAAGGAGCAACTACATTTTCTGAGATACTGTGGTAATTGTCATGAAATGAATTATAGAGTCGGTCTCTGAAACATAGAAGAAGTATTTATATCAAATCAATATCATTTTGTATTACTTATTTTCCTAACAAGGAATGGTGACAAAAGGTTATGTTTTTCTTATTAAAACCGAAGAATTTGTTGACAAAATGGATTGTTGACAGAAAAAAGGTATTTTTTGAATATGAAATATTTGAAAAGAGCATTGAAGATAAAAGAAACTCACATAGGAAAAAAAAAAAAAAAAAGTGCTGTTCTGACAGCTTAACTGGCAGGTTGCTGGGGATCCTGAGTTGTTGCCATGTCTGGCCTCAGAGCTGTCTTTTCATAATGGTTGTGCTCTGCTTGGCTTTCAGGTTCAAAGCTTCTCTGATCTCTCAGTTGCAAATTAATTCCAACGTGGGAAGGCCACAGGGGTTAGTCAGCATGTCCAAGGGCTCAGAGTCAACGTGTCTTCTTGTTCAGAGCCTGTTGCAGCAAGAATTTTCATGGATGTTGTGGTTTCCTTTCCAAGGTTGGTAAGTTATGAGAACAAGCTGTAAATCTCTGCTGAGACAGCACCTATGGTACCTCTACAGGACACGCAGTAGTGAGTGATCTAAAGTGGAGTAACCTACTATCGTAACATCTGCTTGAGGCAGGAGAGGAAAGGGGTTTAGAGACAAAACTATGACAGTAGTGATTTCAGGCTGAGATGTATTTTGGTGGATTTCCTTATTGGTCATCTGTAATATCCTTGAAAACAACTTTTACATAGATGAGCTCATGCTGACTGCATTTTCCACCTGTCTTTGTAGCATGCTTTTGGGCAGCTCTGTATGGTGTGGCCCAAACACATAAACCCTTTGTGCAGAAGGATCATCAAGGAGGAATTTTTCCATCTTTTCCTTAAAGTGGGAATGTCAGAATTCTATTGAATTTCCCTTTTTATGTGTGTGTGCGCGCTCACACGCGTGAAGCTCGATGTTGAGGGAAAGCAAAATTTATCTGAAAATAAGTTACATAGATAACTCAGAAAACACTGCTAATGGAGACTAACTAAGCAAAAAGCATTCTCCCACTGCTTCTGGTGTGCTAACATGATAAACTATTTTCTTCTCCCATGATTTCCCGGATTAGCTACTTTTGGTGACTTCCTTCTTGATTCACTGATTGTTGTGTAGCATCTTTACTCATCTGATAGTGAGGGGATGTTGTGAGGGTGATTTTATACACCCAGTTGGCCAGATGTAACCTTTGCATAGAAAATCACTTTACTCTCAGCAAAGTCCTCCTACAATCTGTATCCATCTTTCTAGCACTGTCCTCAAGTGTCTTTCAGTGGCAAGGAAGACTGCTAAATAAAGATTTCTGCAATGAATATGACCTTACATTGTATTTACACCTTTACTTTATTTATATTTAAAATGTTTTGATTGTTGTTTCACAATATCTTTTTCCTGTGATGACTGCAAAATGTATAGATTGCACTCTGGCTCAGAATGACATCTATTTTTGAAATTATTTTGAAATTCCAATCAACTCTATTACAGTGTTATGTCCACCTCTTAAGTGCGTTTAAATTTGACTTTGCTGTTCACATCCACATTGGACTTATCATGCAAAATGAAAACACTGAATGTATCCACTCGCTTGAGTAATGACAAATGGGATAACAGGAATGCCAGGTAATTCCATCCAGATTCTGAATTTAAGATAATTTTAATTAATTTTAAAGTTTATATCCAATGTGTAGAAAGATACACACTAGCATATACCTTAAAGTGAAGT
The DNA here is from genome assembly GCF_019232065.1 of Centrocercus urophasianus. Taxonomy (NCBI): domain Eukaryota; kingdom Metazoa; phylum Chordata; class Aves; order Galliformes; family Phasianidae; genus Centrocercus; species Centrocercus urophasianus. The sequence goes on from NW_024884142.1 coordinate 23,597,008, forward strand.
CACTCCTATCATGAAATCCTAAAATCCTAGAATAAATCTTTTATGTCCTTTCTGATAGTTAGAAGGGAACCATTCTTAGATGGATTACTCCTTGCTTTTTTGGTGCAATAAGCTATTTCCAGTGAAAAATAATGTAAATTTAAGAAGCCCTTGTGGACATTATTAATACTGCATATTTTAAGTAAGGTTAATATTTAAACTGAGTTAGACAAACTCAAACAAGTGCCTAGCCATATGGTCCAGTGTCAATGTCAATTGCAAGTGACTATAAACTAAGTGAGAGCAATAGTTGTGCAAAAATGAAAAACAATAGTTTGATTCTTTACTGAGGAACAGTATTCACAAGAGACATTTAAATTTTGTGTAAGTAGCTACATTCAAACACAACTGTATTTCAACATCTGCAAGACAATCTGATTTCATCCAGATGGATACATTTTATGAAATATTAGTCAATATAAAATATATATGGTCGATCCCAGGACAGGGAAATATTCTCGGATGATAAGACAGACTATAAAACACATAAAGAAACATCAACTGACAAGTCAAACTAGCAAATTTTTTAAATTACCTTCTCTAACTAGAATTGGCTTCTGAAACTGAACTTTAAGACGTTCAGTTGGGTGGCTTATTTTTAGAACCAATTTCTCACATTTACTTACAACTGCTTAGTGTTTCAGGAAGTTTTCAGTCAATTCTATGCGTTTAATAAATGATTTCTCTTAAATCAAACATCAGAAATACCCCAGGTTCACATTTGTCCTATTGGAATGTTCACTTTAAAGTCAGTTATGCTTGAATAGAGTAGAAGTATTTCCTCTTTCATTAGCATTTGCATTTCTGTAGTGTTCAGAGTAGAGTTTCTAGCTACTGTTCCTTTTATTTTGTTTTCAATTTCTGTTAAATCATTCAGCTTTTTAATAGAGATGTATAAAGATGTTCAACCTTTCAGCTTGCAGTTGGTGGAAATGTATGATACTGTAATACTATCCTCCCAAAAACATTGTGTGTTCCCCATATGTACCCTTGCATCCTGCTAATTCTAGATTTCTGTAAAGCTGTTTTTCTGTTCGAAGTTTGACTTCTGCATTTGGTTTTATTTTTAGATGTAAGAATTATTTAGGCATTTGGTTTTATTTTTAGATGTAAGAATTTTTTAGGCAAATGCTCTGTTTTTAATACATCTACAAGTGTCTTCTATGCATCTTATTTTTGTCAGGCAGAGTACTGTTTCTTCCTGAAAGACATCAAAAATTCAGCCCCAAAAGATGGTAGAGGGGCATGAATAATATGAAGAGACTTGTGACAATTTGGGATTGTGCTAAATTGCCTCATGACTGATCCATCCTTGCCAACAGGGCACAGGAGTTGACCCAGTACAGGTAAAATTTCTCCCCAAATCCCTTTACCTCCCAGTGCTTAAGGTGAGCCTGGAAACTTGATGGGGAAGGCACATGAACTTCTATGAATCCTAATCATATGCCATGTTTCTGACACTTAATGACTTCTGAGCTCATAATACTTTTTTTTTGTTTTTTTTTTTTTTTTTTTTTTAATGGAGAGACATGATATTCTTCAACTTAAAGCTTTGTTTAAAGATTGCATTTAAGAGACAAAATTAACTAAATTAAGAAAGAGCTAACAAGCAAATGCAGTTTTCCATTACAAGCCTGGTGAGAAAGAAAGAACACCCTCAAACTCAAAAACAATAGGAACAAAATATTTAACGCAGTCAATAAGAATTTATTTGCCACACCTTACATATCTCTTACTTAAAAATTTTCTTAGTCATGGCTTGGTCATCATGTACCTCATTCTTGAGTGAGATTTCAGTGTCAAAACCCCTTACTCTGAACTTTTCTCTCCTACTTAAATCTAATGATTATCTTGTTAATGTTGAAAATACACGAACTTTCAGTGTACAGGATGCTATAATTTACTGAAATTTATTATCACATAGCTGTCATTATTGCTTTATACTTATGAAAGTATACAAGACTTCTTTTTAGTTTGATAAATGATTTCCTTACGTATGAAAAAAGATTTTTGGAACAGAAATTTCTTATCTCTTTTCCATTCTTGACTAGTAGTCTATTGAATTAGAGATATCTAATACTTTCATAAGTGATATGGTGTTCACAGTGAAGTCTTTTAAGATCTTGTAAAATATACAAAAATATATATGTATATTAGTTGTGACAATCTATGGCATAACCAAGCAATTGTACATGTTACTGTCCTCTCATTCAAATCCCTTGAAATATAAAGGAACACAAATGAAGTATTTAACATATGAATTACTCTTCCCAAATCACTCCTTTCCACCCTTCTTGTTATTGGCTCTGTTAGGGAAAATAGTCCCGATTGTCTAACAATCTATGAACCCTAAAATTGCATCCTCTTCTTGCCGCATGCAAAACTGCTGAGTTGATGTAAGCATAGAAATAATTACTTGTAAAAGCATGAAAAATTAAGTAATGCCCATATTCCCCATATTCTTGCATTCCAAGCAGCATGCTTGCAACCTTAAAGTTAAGAAGAGTTAAGAAATCAACAGCCAAACAAAAATAGGAAGGAAAAAATTATGTAACTTAGACAGCAAGATTTTAAGATATTGGGCATCAGTTTTCTTTTGCAGTGTTCCTGCTATCAAACAAACAATCAAAACCAAGGCATTTCCTGCCCAAAGATGTGGTAATTCTTCATTGAAGTATGAAAAGTGCTTCCTTATCTGGCTGCTTTTTGCTATGTCCCTTTGAAAGGGTTTTATTCATCTGACAGATAAAGCCAAATGAGCTTAGGATAGGGCTTCTGGAGAAAGTGTGTAATTGTACTTCAGGGACACATAAAAGGGTTGTTGTCACCTTTGCATGACAACAATGGACTTTGTGGAAAATTAATTTAGAAAGAGAGCAGAGTTTATTGTCCTGGGGAGGGGGGAGGAGGGGTAAGAGTGGGTGTAATTCTTCATTCAAAGTAACATATTTATGTTAATTATTCCACAAAGAAAGGGGTGGAGATAGAGAGCATGATGTAGTGTAAGGAAAAATTGAAGATGGTAGGCCATGAGGCAAGAGGTTAGGAGCACATGGATGGATGTGTTGATCAACAAGTGTTTATTTAGCAAATAACTCTTATCAAAAATAAGGTTATGCAGGGAATACTCAGTGATGGATACTGTTTGAAAGATACTGCCCTTGAAAGGGTAGAAATCTAATGAAATTTGCTGTTTATAAATGTTTATGGCGTGAGAAGATGACCTAGAATGGGTCCATATGGAGAAACTGTTTATGTAGAAGTGCTATTATCCTCACTATAAACATTTAAACAAATAATTAGTGAATATTCACTTAAAGAAAAGGCAGGTTTTTAATGCTGTTTTCCTCCATAGTGTATGATCTCTCATTAAGTACCTAATAGCTGCTCATCAAGCAGCAGCTTTTCTATCCACTTGTTTCCTGTTGCATTGGTGGTAGTACATGTTTGTATCTGCAAATTTATATACAATTTATACAATTGTAATATATATACAACATGTACAATTTATACAATATTGGGGTGCAGAAGTTCAATACAGACACTGAGGCTTTGTTTGGTGGAGTTCATTTAGTTTGATAGCTTTTAGTCACTGAACAAGAAGTACAAGCTCTAACTGCTACCTGCAACTGATAGACATACTGGGAATGGCAGGAGAGGCCTTTGGAGAAATGAAGCAAAAAGAGATGAGTTAATGTCAGACAAATATGTCTTCCCAGTAAGGAAGGAAAGAGGGGAGTGTTTCATAACTTTTGATGATTGGGATATTGTTAACTAGCTGCAGCTAAAGAGTCCAGTTAATACTGACAAGAGACAGTCTTAAGGAGATTATTCCTGGGTAAAAAAAAGTATAAACTTTTTTAGACACAGAGCAAAGTTTATAAGGTTATAGAATCTAACAATATGTGATAGATCTGGTGACACAGTTTCTTGACTTAGAAAATAACACTCATAGATCTTTTTTTGTTTTATGTAGCTAGCACTTCCCAAATTTGGCAAAGTTTATCAGAAAGAAGAGGTTGAAAACATGATTCACTGCACTAAACTAAGAATATTGAGGAATCAGCAGTACTTTACCTACAAAAAATTTAAATTAAGTGAAATGCTGAAAGTTTTCTCAAATTTGTCCAAAAATGTCAGTTTGTATGTGCACCAGAGCCTTACAGTCCCTGTAAAACTCAATTTAGTTTAGGTTGTTTTCTGTAATGATTAACATGTAGAGAATATTTGGGATAGATGTTCTTTTTGCCATGGTTTAGATACATTCAGTTTAGAATAACAAAAATAAAAAAATGTTGTAACTAAAGTGAGTTTTATAGAAAACAGGGAAAAACAACCTTCTTAAAATAGGAGGTTCTGCATAAAACTTACTTATCTTGTTGAAAATAATGGACTATAAACAAACAGTGTTAAATATATATATATATCTTATAAAAGTTAACATTAGCTTTTGCTAATGTTTGTTGCAGGTATGCAGAAGATAACGACTTTTTTTTGATAAAGAGGCAGTAATCATCAGCAACATGTCATAACCAAATGCCAGGCAAATTCACAGAAGTGAACTATAGACTAAAATCTGCTCAAAAGTGTATGCAGAGTCCAATCTTTGCCCTAGCATTGTCCTGTTCCTGGTGTTGTTGGCTTTTCTTTTCATTTTTTTCATTTTCTTTTCCCCAGCATTTCTTCCAATGAACAGAGAGCAGGCAGAGCAGAGCAGAGATAAGGATAGCATTAATTCCTAACATGCTGGATATCTATTTCTAGTAAATAGAAGTATGTAAGTATCCCTAAGAAATGCATTGTAGGAGTCTTTTAAAGGAAGATGAAGTCTTACAATAAATTCAAATATATATTTTATAAAGACTTGTGATATGGTGCTATTCTGTGTCTAACTATTCTCTTTGTTGGTTCTGGTAGAGACTATGCTTGCCTCATTCCTGTAAGATTCTATGACTCTTTCCTTATGCTGCCCACTGTTGACATGCTGCTGTTGTATTAATACCTTTCAAAACTGCAACAGAGATTCCTTCTCTTGCAGACAAGCACTCTGCTGTAACGATGCCTGTGACATGTTAAAGGGTAAAAATTAGACTAAGATTTTCTCTTGCTGATAAAAAGTACTGCAGTTTTACTTAATGAAGTTTATCACAGGCCATGCTTTGTAGTAGGTGTAAACTATCTAAATTTTCTCATTTTATTCCATTTATATTTAAAACATATGCAATTGCTTGCACTGAAGTTATATAAGTTCTAGTTAAAGGAATCCTGCTTAATACATTTTGGCCTTTTGCTTCTTACTCTTCTTTCACATTATTTTTTGTTTCCCATCTGCTCTTCTGTGCCTAAACAACTGGAGCAATCCATGCTTATTAGTCTGCTGGTGGTGAGTAGGAATAAAACGAAGCAGAGGCAGGGGAGGGGAGGCAGAGATATGGGGCCTTTGTTGAACAGGGGTGGTTTTCAACCAGCAGCTTCTGGAAACTCTTAGCTTATGAACCAGCCTCTAGATGCTGAGACAACCTCGCATGCTTTTCTTTTGCCAAACATACTACTTTCCAAGGGCACGCAGCCTTGGTGCCAGGAGGCATTTATTTTCTATCAACTTAAGTCAGTGTTTACCAATATAAAGGGGAAGATATTAGAAAATGTGTGTTAACCGTTCATGGAGAAAAATTCATCTGCAAAAACACAAATTCATTTTTATATTTCACTATATTTGTATGTGAACACATTCAATAATTTAATTTTAACACTATCAAAGATCAACATGACATTTTTAAAACAACCAAACATTAGCTTGCCTTTGGAAAGACTTTTGATAATCAAGGAAAACTTTCATTGGTTGAACTATTTGGCAAATAGAGAGATTAAATGGGAGGAAGAAGCTTACTTTGCACAACAGACTTCCGTATTATGTTGTACAGTGATTTTGGGGGGACTTTATCAGTCAAATGTGGGGACAATAAGAAGAACATTTCTGCAATATAATATGACAGACAGTCTTAACTGTTTCTTAAAAGGAAATACCATAGAACAGTAAGGTCAGAGATGAAACCACAGGTATGTTTTTTGTGGTGTTTTTTCAGCAGATGTGAACTGGTTCTGGAGAACAGTAGCCAGATATCATGTGGGAATGCTGGTTCAGCCCGAGTCCAAGGTAATATGCATCACTTGAAAGCAAAGACCTAACCAGAGCTTTGCAGTTACCAGTATGCAGTGGCTCCACATACAGATGTCTTGGTCTACTGCTTAAAGGACCTCCAAAACTTCAGGTAAATGTACTCTTACTCCAAGAAGCTGTAAGCGGCAATAACTGAAATTTTGAACCTAAAGTCCATCTGCCATCAATGTCGCACTTAGAAGTTCCTTTCAAATCTAAAAGAATGCTGAGCTGTCTGTCTCTGCATGATGTGTGTTTTGAGAAAATTCTGGAGCCTTAGGGTCTGCCAAAAAAGGAGTTCCTCTACACAGAATGGCCTGGGTTGGAAGGGACCTCAAGGATCATGAATCTCCAACCCCACTACCACAGGCAGGGCCACCAACCTCCCCATTTATTACTAGACCAGAGTATAAACAAATACTAGACCATATAGACAAAGTACCCTTTATCCATCCTCCGATATTCTCTCTCCCTGCTGAATTCTGATTAAACTTTCTTCCTAAAATTCTGATTACTTCAAATTCAATTAGTTTCACTTTTAGAAATAGATTTCTGGAAGAGAAACTTGTTCTTGAATTCTCTGGAAAATCTTAACATTATTCTCTCTGAATCTTCATACTCATTGCCTTTGTGTCAGACTTCTGAATATTGGAAAGCCTTTCACTGTGCAGGTATGTAGGGCTTCAGGAATTTGTTCTCAGGATAGCTGGGATTCCCACATAGCACTATCACAGAAGTAAATAACAGTGGCACCCTTAAGGGGTTTTCCTGACTATACATAGCTTCAGCAACCACTCAGCTATCTTATTTAAACACATAACTTACTCAACACATAAACCATTGCTTAGAAACGGTTTATATTCTTGTTTTTGCCCTAATTTTTAATATTCTTTCTTCATTTGAAGCTGCTAGTAAAAAATGTTCCTTACCCTGTTCATTTTCCTGAACCCATGCTCAGTACAGAACTTCTTTCAAAATTATTTCATTGTGAGTATCATTGGCATTCTGTCATTTCAGTTATGTTGTTTTCTTTTCCTACCCACAGATTAAGTACACCATTTGTACTTCTAGGAAATAGAAGTCATGCTCTTTTATGCAATACTATTTGGCTTTATATGGTATATGTTAAATTGTATTCGAACAAACTTTCCTGTTATTAATTTGGAAACTGAAATATGCTATAGTCCAATGACCTGTTTAATGCAGCTGGACTTTGGTCTACCTAAAAACCATAATGTGGGCAATGAGCAGTACCCTCAGTGCCATAGGCAGAAAATAATTCAATTTCTAAAAGAAACAATAGTTTCTTTAATGTCCAGATATGAGTACTTTCACTGATGCAGTTACCATCTGCATGTTGGTGCAGAACTTCAGCTAATACAGGACCTTTACTTCCCACTGAAGACAAAAGGTGCAAGCTTAGGTGACCTGTGCTGCTGCTGTCATGAGGCAGACAGAAGCAGGGGACAAATCTGGTATCTCAGGTTGACTACCCATACTTCAAGAGAGACCACACCCATACATCAAGAGTACCCATATCTATCTATAAAAAGGCCCTGGTGAGGGAGACACATCTCTCTCAATCCATTATCTGCTTTGGGATTGGTACAAGCAGGGGCTGTTTTTGATGGGTAGCTTGGCCATTGCCACAGTGTTTTAGAGGGTAAGGGTTTTGCTGTATGTCTTTATACATCTCTTGTCTGTGGCCAAAGGATGGAGTCCGGAACTATTCAGCTATGCAGCTTTTTTCTCACCCATTTGTTATATTTTATCTTTTTAATGAAGTATTGTGGCTTAACCTGGCAGGAAGATCAATGCTCACTTCCTCCCCAATCCTCAAATAGGATGGGGGAGAAAAGTGAGAAGAAAAAAAAGGAGAATTTGTAGACTGAGATTAAAAAAAAAAAAGCACAAAACTGTATACTAAGGCAAAAAAGAGAGAAATAATAGTCGTGATAATGATACATATGTGCATATAAATACATATATACTAAGCAATTAATGCACTGGTGCCCAGCCAACCATCGTGCAACCACCCCTGCCATCTCCCTCCAGTTTTTAGATGTTGTTGTACTGTATGGAATGTCCCTATTGTCAGTTGTCTTTGTTCTGTTCCCTCCCAGTTCTGTGTGCTCACCCAACTACTTCCTGGAGTACAGTATGATATTGAAAAATCCTTGAAACACTGCTCAGTAACAACTAAAACATTGGTGTATTATCAACGTTGTTTTTCTCCTAAAGCCAAAGCATGGCATCACACCAGGCACTATGAAGAAAATCAACTCTGTTCCAACTGAAACAAGGGCATCTGAATTTCAGCTCTCAAATGACAAAGGGAAGGCAAATCAACTTTCCATTCATTTCCAGTTCTATTCTTGTACCATCAAGCTCTTTGTCCTCTTAAATAAAAGGAATGATACATATGATTCCATGTTTGTTGTGCAGAAATTCAATTGTACCTATAATTCCTAGATGACTTAAAATGGTTTATAATCCCTTTGGGTTTCCATGTAAATATGGTAGTTTATTAGGCAATAATACACTAATCAGCTGGAATATTTATTTACTGCCTAACAAATTCTGATGTGTAGCTGTTACATCACTACTTGGAACAAATGAGCCACTAAACAAGAAAGCAGCTTGACCTTCCATATTTGCACAGTACAGCTGTCCCCAAGGCTTCCATATTTCCACTTCCACGTCCCAGTGGTTGACTTCTAAGTTTAAAAGCTGTATCCATAATTATGGAGAAAAGTAGATGGACTATAGCAAAAGCACTTAAGCCAAATAGCTCTTCTTCATAATAACTGCACTTATGAAAATGATGTTTGAAAGGAATTCCTACATGCAGTCATAGTAAATGATATTTTAATACATGGACAACTATGTGCATTAACAATTTATTACCATGTTAGAAGGTAATAGAAAAAAAAAGATTAATATATGTTTCACGTATGATAGCTGCTTTCCAAACAGAAAAATGAACATACTTCTGTCCTAGCAGGCATTGCTGAAGAAACTAAAAACACAAAATGAGAGAGCAGAAGGAAGAGCTACTGTCAGGAAAAATTTGTTCACATGCATTTATTGTTTCTCTTAACTTGTTTTCCTTTTCCTCTCTTCTGTCTGAACACCTATTTTTGTAGAACTGGTTTCCCTTTGGGACAGGAATTTTCATGGTGAGTTAAGGACTGTTTTTCATGGTGAGTTAAGGACTGTTTGTATATGGTGACAGCCTTGGAAAATGTGGTCATTTGCACATCATTTGGCATTGCATATCACAGCAAAATTAGAAATTAGAATTTAGAAAATTCTTTTTTCCGTCTGTAGTTTCTTCAGTGAATTATATGGGGAAAAAAGGGCCTGAAGAATACAATATGTCAGCAGTTTATGGGCTGGTTCCTTCTGGTTCCATGACTAGCTGGGCAGAGGAACGCACAGATCTGTGTCTCCAGAAGGGGGAAAAAGGGGACCCCAAATAGTTAAAAACACTGGCAAAGATGTGGGGGGGGGGCAAACTAATTTACTAAATATGGTATTGGAGTGCAAGATAACACACCATAATACAATATAATTAGAATTGTAGCTAATAAATCCAATATAATGAAAGAGTGTCTGAGAACTGAAGGCCTCACCAAAACGCAGAAGTGAGATGTGAGTCAGGGTGAGCAGCAGGGAGGAGAGGCGAAGGAAGAAAAGGGATATCAGGTGACCTTGCCAGGGGTTATACCTCCTCTCTGAATGCAAAGTCTTCTGGGATGTGTAGTTCTCTTCTGGACAGGTGCCTGGAATGGGAGCACTAACTCTTTAACTCCCAGTGCACAATATGATGTTATGGTATGGAATACCAATAACCAAAAATCATAAAACTATAACACAATGTTAGATAGATGATGAAATATGCGCCCTTGCTTGATACAAACCCAAGGAAGATTTCTTTTGGCAGATAGAATTTGTTTCCACTGAGATAATGCATGAATTTTAAAATCAAAGAACTCGGACCCTTAAACTGGGAGAAATAAGTATGAGTTTTGCAGGTTAGAGGATCAAACATTGCAGACACTATTAATGTGACTTGGCAAAAAGCCAAACCATCAAGCAACTTCAGTGGTTTGACTTTTTTATAACAACTGCTGAAAAATAAATGCATGTATAGATAAAGATGAAAGCGTCATGTAAGATGCAAAGGATTGCCTTGATAAAATGAGTGGTATGCTTTTATTTCAATAAGCACGATAATTCTTCCTTGTTCCTTTCATAAATATTTCTTATAATTTATATAATTTATTTATGGCCTCTCCTCTAGCTTTGCACTTTATTGACAAGCTCTAATTTGTTGCCATATAACTTAGAACACTGCCTTTTGCATCACATCACATGCCCTTTTCCATAAACTTTCTTGTTAATGTATATTGTGGTTGGGGAAAAAAAAAACAACAGAAGGCAGTCGCTTCACAGCGATTCAGAGAAATCCTATATCTCAGCTTGCTGCTTTGTCTTGCTATCTGCACTCACTAAATCCATGAACAGGCCCTGCAGGAAAAGCAATATTGCTCTCGATGAAGATTTCAACAACAGAAAGATTATACACTTTTGTCTGACAATATTTAAATATAGTTTTCCCAAACCAAAGACATGTCTGTCCAATGAATTTGAAGAGTTGCTCCTAAAATGAGTGAAATAAATTCTGACAACAGTGGTTAATTTAGAACTGAGCAGGAGGGTTCAGAGGAGGTTTCTGGAACTGGTGCCAGAATTTTCCAGAATTGGCACCTGCTCTGTGCCAATGACTGGCAAAGATATTAGCTGGAGAGCTACTATGGTTCTATCTTCATACATAAAAGAAATCTAAGACCTTCTGGCACAGTGTTCCTCAGGTACTATCTAATTTTTCAGTGCTTTAAAACTTGCTTCACATCAGTATCTCCCTTCTGGAGCATTCTAGTCTGACTGTTGCACAGATATGGCAATTATTGTTTTATTTCAAGCATACTGAACGTTAGAAGAAAAAAAGTATTTGAACTCTGTTTCTTTTTCTTTCTTTTTCGTTTAAAGTCAGTGTACCTAGTCAAATTCATAGATAACAACTACAACGAGAACTTGACATTAATATGGCAAAGAAAAAAAAAGAAATTAATGTAGTTTCATTGAATGTCAGCTGGTAATGAACCACATGATTTTTTAAAGGAAGTTCTTAATAATCTTTGTATTTCTGATCTGGAATTTGCTGAGACCTTATTAGTTTTGTAACTGATGAAGCCCAACATTAAAGTTTTCTAAGGAGGAGAATGTATTGTGTCTTCCATGTGCCCAGTGTAGAAGCGTGTGTATCCTATTTCCAACTCATTTTCCAGATTGTATATTCCTATTTTCATTCACAGGTCAGGTTAACTCTCAGACCAATCACATATGAATCAAATATCTGTCCTGGATCTCTGTTCTTTTTATGACAATTTCAAGAAATTGGCTCTAGGAAAAAAAGATAAGTGCAGTGGTTAATATGGTTAGTCCTTTTGATATGGAGGACTAATGCAGTTGGTGAGTCATTCAAAATTATGATCAGTAATCCTTCCTCTAGTCAGCACTCAATACAACCGTGGACCATGGATGAGGAATATGTAGATGCTCATATGGCATATCCCGTAATTGTACTAGCAACAGAGTAAAAGTCGTGCTTCTCAATAACAATTCTAACGAGATAAACTGTCAATAAATGATAACATGATGTCATTAAAAAAAAAATTAAAATTTATGGCTACTTTTTAGGCAGCCAGCATTCATTGCCAAGTACAGTACTTTAACTGTTTAACTGTAAATCAATTTTATTGTTTGCATGTGTTAAAGTCACTTCTTATAAACTACAAATAACACTTGAAATTTGGCAGTAGCAAAGGATAATTTTAACCAAGAGAATGATTTGCCAAGATAACAAGTTCTGAACTATATATTTTATTCCACAAACCTTAGCCAAAGAGAAAGCAATGGATGTGCAGAAACATGGGACACACATGTGTTAGTGTTTTATTCAGTTTTCACTAATTTATCAGTTTCAGTGTATATGTAGTCTGGAAGCAATCAGGTTATTCACTTTTGTATTTTAGGTATTAAAACATCAGATGAAAGGAAAGTACACCTCCAGACCCCACAGACTCAGTACTGGTTTATCTGTGTGGAAATATGAAAAAATGAAATGAAATGAAAAAAATACGTAAATTCAGAAATTCTTGAATGAACCAGAATAGGAAAGAATTGAGATGTAAATTATGGGAAGCGGATTTTCTATCACTCATATCTGAACAGACAGATGACTCCAAAATTGTAACAAGATTAGAGCAGACTGAAATCAAATTTTGGAATAGAATCATTTTTTTTTTTCTTTCATCACAGTTAGGCTCTTTGTTCTCATATTTTTATTTTAGTGTCAGTTACACAATTACACAAAACCTCAATCTTAAAAAAATAGTTTGTGAATTATTAACCTCTTGTTACAGAAATATTTTTACTCCAAGTTAAAGTAGTGTGAAGGTATCTATTAAATGCAGCCACCCTGTCATCTCATAAAAAGCTAGTAGGGTAGTTGGGCATCATTTATCCTGGGTATTTTTGTACGGTCTTCCCAAACATTTCCTTCTCTTTCATGTTCTTAACAATGTCTTCCCAGATGACTTAATTTACAATCTTTATGCGATTAGGCTGAGGAAGCTAGCGTCTTCCTGATTATTATCCTTGCCCTTCTTGAAAATAAGTATGACTTCTTTCCACTTACTGAGATCTGTGATTGCTATCATTTTTCAAAGATTACTGGGAGTTGCTTTTTGATAATATCTACAAGACCTCACAGGAATGCATATTGTCTCATCCTGTGGATTTATGCATATTCAAGTGGCAGAAGTTTTCACTGACTATTATCTTCCTTAACAACAATGTATACTGCATACTCACAGATTCTGATGTGTCGTTACACCTCGTTGTTTCATAGAATGGAATACTTCTATATGTACAACGAGATGTAACGACACCCCAGAATCTATGAGAATGCAGTATATGTTCCCCCACAACGTTCTCGTGGAGAAGCTGGCTGCCCAGCTGGTTTGGATGTTCCACTGGGTGAAACACTGGCTGGTTGGCTGGGCCCAAAGAGTTGTGGTCAATGGAATTAAATCCAGTTGGCAGCTGGTCACAAGAGGTGTCCCCCAGGGCTCAGTACTGGGGCTGCTTCTATTTAACATCTTTATTAACAATCTTGATGAGGGGATTGAGTGCACTCTCAGTAAGTTTGCAGATGACACCAAGTTGGGAGGAAGTGTTTATCTGCCTGAGGTGAGAAAGGCACTACAGAGGGACCTGGATAGACTGGATCAATGGGCCAATGTTAACTGTATGAGTTTCAATAGGACGAAGTGTCAGGTCCTACATTTTGGTCACAACAACCCCAGGCAACCCTACAGGCTTGGGGAGGTGTGGTTGGAAAGCTGCCTGATGGAACGGGACCTTGGTGTACTGATGGACAGTCAGCTGAATATGAGCCAGCAGTGTGCCCAGGTGGCCAACAAGACCAATGGCATCCTCACTTGTGTCAGGAATGGTGTGGTGAGCAGGACTAGGGAAGTCATCCTGTCTCTGTACTCAGTGTTGGTGAGGCCTCACCTTGAGTACTGGGTTCAGTTTTGGGCACTTCAGTACAGAAAGGAAATTGAGGTGCTGGAGCAGGTCTGAAGAAGGGCAACAAGGCTTGCGAAGGGCTTGGAGAATATGCCCTATGAGGAGAGACTGAAGGAACTAGGGCTAATTAGTCTGAGGAAAAGGAAGCTGAGAGGAGACCTTATTGGTCTCTTCCAATATCTGAAAGGTGCTTGCAGACCAACTGGGCTTGGTCTCTTCTCACGAATGACAGGTGACAGGATGAGGGGAAATGGCAAGTTGCGTCAGGGTAGGTTTAGGTTGGCTATCAGGAAAAACTTTGTAGAAATGGAGGTTAAGCACTGGAATAGGGTCCCCAGGGGGATGTTTGAGTCACCATCCCTGGATGTATTTAAAATCCGTTTGGATGTGGTGCTCAGGGACATGATATAGTGGAGGTTTGTTGGAGTTAGGGTAGTATGGTTAGGATGCAGTTGGACTTGATGATCTTTGAGATCTTTTCCAACCTGAGCAATTCTGTTTTTCCTTCATCTGAAATGGATGAAACGGGCATGATGGTTGATGCACCTTGTTTAAAATCTGCCTGACTAGCAGACTAGCAAAGCATGTAGGCAAAGATGTTTATGCCCTCCTTCATCAGATAGATCTCACACCTCCCAGCAGTTCTCATTCTCTGGTTATAAAAGCCAACATTTTCCCTGTGACAGGAGCCATGCAAGCAAGTATTGGTCCAGATGACATATACCCACTCCTGTGTCACATAGTGCAAATGTTATTTGCTACTTGGTCGTCAAAAATTTCCCTTAATGATCTCATTGTTTCCCCTAGAATAAGTAGCAAAAAGCCAGAGCATGAGAGATTTTTTCCCACAGCTCAGGAATCCTTTCACAATGCGGATCTTCCTTCCACAGTAGTGCTCCACAATGCCAGGCTCATCTCCCACATTGTGCTCCACAGTGTTTGACTCCCATTTGGAATGCTTGTACTTCAGGAGCTGTGTTAGAGGTGGTGGTGTAGACAGGTCAGCCACACAAGAACAGATTGATAGATCACATCCTTGCATGAGTGATGCTCTGTAAATACAGCTGAGAGATCACATCTTCACATCTCTGGAAATGAGATAGTACAAGACTAGCATAATTTTAACTGAATGTCTACAACTAGCTTTCCTAAGTGCAGGTAAACTTCAGCATTTCCTCTTCTGTCAACAATAAAGGAAGGACATTTTACAAATCTCCTTACTCTAGATTCTTTTTTTTTGCAAAATTTGTGTAAAAAAAAAATTACAGATGTTTTCTAATTAGAAGTTGGTTAAATACTGCAGATGATTCAAAATCCTGTCATATCCAGACTTATTGTATGAAATACTAAAAGAAGATGATATCTATTTCATGAATCATTTTTTTAATACAAACAATAAAAATACATGAAGGAGCCAAACAAAATGAAAACTCACACAAATCAAATGTGAAAAAAAAAAAGGAACAGATGGTGTACAGGCTTATGGTGTACAACATACAAATATTTTCCTTCTGAGGACACTTCTTTTATTTACAAAAGTGAGTTTTGAAAATAAATGACTGGTAAGCTTCTGGACTGCTAAGAATTCCTGAAGACTGAGCTAAACGTTTTAGTTATTCTGCATAGCAACTATTTTGAGGAGGCATCACCTTTCTCGCACTGTGAGTGATCTATGAAGAATACAATTATTTTGCTATTGCTTTAAAGCTCTGTTTAATAGGTAGATTTTCATCTCAAACCCCATGTTTCTACAAACTTATTGTGTTAAAGTCTATCTACAATTCATAGAAGACCATGTTCTAACTGTGCTGACAAAGAAGTTTCTGTGTGCTTCTCTGTGTCATTGCTAGTAATTATTTGCGAATTTTTGCTCTTCTGAAGATCCTGCTGAAAGTATTAAGAAGACTTACACTCAAGTACCAAAAAGTAATTTAATTTGTGTCTTTTCTCATATTTCTGGAATATTTCTAAGGATAAAAATAAAAAATAGTGAAGAGTTAATTACCAAGGATCACCATGGTAAGCAATATTTTGGAGGGTCAGAGAAATACTGAACATGCAAAATCTAGCATGCATAGCAGCCTCCTACATGACTTCCAGTGTGTTGATCTATATGTACACAGAGCCTTTTGGACAATTAGCAGCCTGTATGAATTTAGGAACATGTGAACATAGCCAAAACAAATAAGTGGAACAGCTCCATGACATTTATATCTAGGGTCATTGGAAGCTACTTGAAAACTGCAGTTCAGTGCATGCAACTGAACACTGATGACAAAACATATACATGCCAGCAATTTACACTGTAGCAAATTGTGCACAAGGGAGAAAAAAAGCAATAAAAATCTAGAAAAAGCAATATTTTGCCTTGGCTGTGGAGAAATAATTACAAACATTGAAAAGAGTCTGTTTTGACAACGCCAACATGAGTATAAATCTAGGAACACATTAGCAGGATTATTTTCCATGACTCTGAAAGGTCTGCAACATCACAGAGCTGCAGCATTTGTTTGAATAGACATTTGTTTCCTCGATGAAATTAGTAAAAATGCTGTGCAAACAACAAAGGGAACTAAATTTACATGAGAGTTTTGTAGCCAGGGCACTTCTTCACACAGGTGAGCACCAACAAATCAATCGAGTGCAGAAGGTTTTCTTTTCCTTGATTAACTGTTGTGATTAAATTGTTTCTGAAGCTTGGAGAAGTCAGTAGAAAGCAACTGGGACTAAGGAAAATCATCCGACTCCTGGTAATAAAAAAAAATAGAGCTGAAATATACGAAGCACATTTTAGGTTGGGACATTTCTTGCTGATCTTCCTGTGATTCTTCAATAAAATACATAGCTTTTTCCTCTGGGTAATAGCAATGTTTTGAGGTAATGGTTTTGGATAAGAGTTTTCTTCCAAGACCTAATGCATAAGAGCAGGGACACCTGTGCTATTAGCATAACCGGTGAAGGAGGCTGTTGGGACACTTGTGCTACTCATGGATTGGATGGATGGATTGGATGTTGGATGTCTGAAATAGAGGTTCATGATCTCATCATAGAATACATAGAAAGAGTGCTAAGAGTTCTGAAACTTTCTTTCTTTGAAAGATGACTTGTTTTTTTTTTTTTTTTTTTTTTTTTTTTTTGCCTGAATGCTAGACCACAACTGTGTGCATTCTCTCAGACTGCTTGGATACCCCACAAATCTGCTTAATTCACCTGCCTTGATCAGCAGCCTGAGCCCCAAGGCCAATTCAATGCCATGTTTCCATATGCCTCAGTAATTAACTCTCAGTACAGAGAGAAACCACTGAATTTTAGGTTGTTTTGCTGTTCATTTCCTTAGCTCTTTCCTTTGTTCGTAGTCTTTTCATTTCATCTATTCACCCATTGAAAATATTACAGTTCTTATAAATTTTGTGCACTGTTTCTTTGTTATATTTTCTTTTTGCTGATATGCTCCGCTGGTATTTTCAGAGAAAAACACTATTTATGTGGATTTCTTGCCTTCTTTTTAGTTCTAACTGAGCCTTAGAACTGCATTCTCTAGACAACCCTTTTCCTGTCATTTTTAAAATTATTATTATTTTTTATTAATAATCCAAACATGAAAATTTTGTTTGATGATTAGTAAAAACAGTTGAGGAGACAAGGAAGCTATTATTAAGTTTTGTGTCTCCATCATTCATTGTAAGCCTTTTGGCTAAAACAGCTAGACATAACAAAGGAATTCTGGCTCTGTAAATTTTTTTGTTCTTAAATCATTAAATGGGATAAGGAGAAAATCTATATAGATGTTCCAAATAAGCAAAAGGCTGATGTATGTGACAGTGGTTTCTTATATTCTGGGTAGGTAGATATCTGACAACAGACACCATGTGCAGATATATTAAAAAAAAAAAAAAAAAAAAAAAAAAAAAAAAAAAAAAAAAAAAAAGTAATTTCATTATTTTTATTGTGGACCTTAATTTAGTCCAACAAGTCAGAAAAGTTCTGGGAAACTTGATTTTAATGTTACAGAAAATAGCATTTATT
This sequence comes from Centrocercus urophasianus, assembly GCF_019232065.1. NCBI lineage: Eukaryota > Metazoa > Chordata > Aves > Galliformes > Phasianidae > Centrocercus > Centrocercus urophasianus. Next base: position 23,614,895 of record NW_024884142.1, read on the forward strand.
TACCTTATTATTGCTGTTGGCCTTGTGAAGCTGATTTTCAGAGAATTCCACTGTTTTCCATGAAATTGAGAAAAGACTCAGTAGGCTGATTTCTTCATTTTTACATTGGCATTACATGCAAATGAGGAGGAACAGAATAAGAATGTTTGAAAACTTTTATAGGGCTGAAGTGGAATATTTTGGTATTTTGTTTTATTTACTTATTTACTTTTTAAGTGTCTCCTCCTTTTACAACTGAGAGGAAAAGGAAAATTTTTGTCCAACTAACCTCAACATATTGCATTTCTGTTCTGAGCATTGGTAATACGCTTTGTCAGGGCAAGACACCATGAATGTTAAACCTAGCTTAAGTAAAATAGCCATTTCTCTTCTCTGGAAGGCAATTCAGGGCAGAGACAAATTTCAAGTTGACTGATTTTTTTTTTTCTCTCTCCACATATTGTAGATGAAGACTACATTTTAACCTTCTGAATATCCCTTGATACTATTATTGAGTTTAAGCACACAACAGATTACTAAATTTCCTGCAGCTACTCTTATGATTGAGACCAATTACTTTTGTTTCATGAGAAGTATTTAAGACAATCTTGGAGATGGTAAATGTAGGACATCCATCTTCTAGTGTATTAGAAAGATTAGCAAGCTTCACTGTTAATATGCATGGTATTTTTACCTGAGTTAGCTGAGTTTCAGATTGTTCCATTGCCTTCTTTTACCTCTATTTGCTAGTTTTCAAAGCCTTGTAATATTTATTCATTTTACTTAGAGAAAATAATGATTCTGCTTTTCTGGCAGACTAAACAGGAAGTCCATTACTTCAGCCGGACACCCTACCAAACTGGGAGCTGTAGATTAATTTTGTTAGAGTTTGTTACCTTATCCAGAGCCACTGGTTTTTCCATTCTGTATATTTGCCCCATTTTTCTGTTTTCATGATTTAGGACTTTACACTTCACCCTATTAGAATGATTTATTTTACTTATTTTATTTTATTTTACTTTATATTTTATAGTCAAGCTTGTTGGCAAACTTCTCTTTATGTCTGATGTGTCATCTTCACTTCTATTAATGTTATTGCACCTGCTATATGAAATGCCATAAGACTTCAGTTTTAGCACCAAGTCCGATTCTGTCATATTAGAAATTCACTGATTCGCTATAAATTTATTTATAATTACTGATTGTTTAATTTATGTAAATAATCCCAGTTGTACTTGCTAGTATTATCATCTCAGCTTGATTGCAAAGTAATTTAATGGGAACTTCTGTCTAAATTTTCATTGATGAGAAGCCAGCTTGTTTTTAGTATTATTAAACAAAAAAAAAAAAAGAGATATTTATTTCCCAGGTCACCTGCACTGTCATTGTCCTTTTATTGCAATATTAAGAAATCTTTAGCCAGCTTTGGACTGATGTGGTCCCCAGCGTTGTGATATTCTAAGCTGGAGGAAAGCCTTCCTTATGCTAGTGATCCTTCACTGCTATCACAGAGGATATTTTGGAGAACTGCATTCCTCCAGCCCTTAGTGCAATTGCCAGTGCAATTTGGAGTAACCTTTGCGCTCACAAGTGAGCCAGGCTGGGGTTTGCTCTTCTGTCTTACACCGCTTTTTCCCTTTGAGGTCCTTGGAGTCGCTTTTGATTTACAATGACATACACATGGAGATTGAAGGTATAAATGAGAATCTCATAGATTCAAGCATTTCTTCCATATGTCAAACTTAAAGAATACAGCCCTACAAAATGTACAAGGCCAATGGGAGGTATACACAAGTGTTAACTTGCGTATATGAACTTTTCATGGTGTTGAATCATGGTATAACATCTGGACATACTTTTTTCTCTGCATCTGGCTGCTGAACTACTCTGAATACAGACTTTATTATGTAGCACAATTCGGAACAAAATCTACTACCATTTTATGTTAGAGAACAATGTATAAATTTTAAAGTAACTTGTATAAAATGACTGGTTTGCAAATACCTTAAAATTCACTGTTTTCAGCTCTAGCTCCTGCTTGCCTCCAATACTTCCAGCATATAGTCTATGTTATGGATCATAAAAGAGGGGACTGTGCAAAAATCATATAGAGACATAGTTCACCCCTAGACTTAAGCTCCTGAAACTGTTTATTGGCACATTTAAGTTTATTGCTAATGAATTTTAATAGCTAAGCAATCAATTCAGTACTCATAGGAGTCAGAGTATGTTCAGCGTCACTGGATTCCGAAGCTGAATAACTGAAAAAAGATATTTACATAGCTTTTATTTCTTTGCAGCTTTACAGTGCTGTCTTACCAGTAATTCTCAATATCATAAGAAGAGCATATTACTAATTTAAGGTATGTCTGAGATGAAGAAAAAACCCAGACTCCAAAATAAACATTTGTATTTAGGCAAATACATTTTTAACCTGTTCATCTCTGCCCTCAGATTCATTTCAGAGGCATTTCCTCCTAAAGCTGCAAAAGCTTTTGCAATTAAATTGCTTTTATTGTGTGATGAAGAAATCACCCTAAGTGAATTCAGTTGAACACAACCAGCACTGTGCAAGGATGCTGTGGAACCCAGCTAGCCAGGCTTACAGGGAGGGAAGCTTTACAAGGCTCTTCCCTCTTGGGAATTCTGCTTGATCTCTCAAGGGCTGCAAGCAATTCAGTCCATTCCCAGCCACACACTTGTTGAAATAGACTTTATAGGGAGCTTATGCTACTGTGATTCTCTCAGCTACTTTCTGTGGGCCTCTCTAATCATGTGTTTGGCTGAAAGATCCAGGGCTTAAGAAGGAAAATTTTATTAGAAAAAAAAACATAGTTGTTCCATAACCTCTGTCAGTAACATTTATTTTAAAATGTACTTCTTATTAAAATTATATCAGAAATAAAGGGAAAAATCTACAGAGTCTAAGGCCTTTTCCTAGAGATGCAAAAGACTTGGCTGTAGTAGGCATGAATGAAAGCAAACGTAGTCATTTGAATGCACATCATGTGACTTTCAGTTATTTGTTCCACTGCTAGTAATGCTTGCGTTCCACTGAAGGCCATCTAGGAGGACAAATTAATGTATCAAGGTTTCTACAGAAAAAGAATACAGAAAATAAGAATTTCTGTTAATACATTTTATAAAGAGATAGATTTTGCAGGTGTTCAGTGTTACATATTTGGATTTCCAAATCTGCACATAATATTTTTTCCTTTCCATAGTGAGTATTTTAGATTAATCTTTATCCAAATATCTTTTAAAAAATATTTTAAACCCTTTACAATAAAGTGGATATGAATTTTAAAACAGAAAGCACTCATGTTTGCTGTAAGATTTGGCACGTCTTTATTACTCCAGAAATGTTTCCTGCACTAGTAAACTGAGAAAAGGATGAAACATAGCTTTAAAGGAAAATCATTTTATAAAAGTTGAGCAGTTTTATTTTATTTAGAGATTATTAAGCAGAAGTGTTTTCTCCCATATTGAAACAAAATTTTTAATTCATTCTTTTTCTACTAAGACTGAAAAAGTTAATATTGGTTTTGGCACTCCCCATTCTCTGTCCATAGCTTACAGAGTAGAGTGTAAGCCAAATTCAGTCATGGTATGTGTATGATATAAGCTACTCCATGAAATTCATCCTGAATGCAAAAGATACAGAAGAACAGGCTGCTAAAAACATCAAAAAAAGTTTTGTCTTGGACTGTTGGACTTGGACTGTGATTCCTTCTACCCTTTCAGATGGTAAATAATCTTGTCTAATTTAGCTGCATATTGGCTGGTCTTGATTAGAATGGCGTGGTTTACTGGAAGCAAGGGCTCAGAACCGTAAGAGTGATGTTCTGTTCAGCCAGAAGGAAGGATGAGGAAAATATCTCCTTCCTATTGAAGGCTGGACCATCTGAAAATGACATGATGGACTGCATGTTTGTCATGTGATGAAAGGAATTGGAGGATAGCCATGGGCAAACAGTTCTCTTCTATGGCAGAACTTGTTCACACTTCACAGTGATATTAATGGGACCGAATATAGATGTTCTAATATGAGTTACATAGTAACAGCACACTGTTGTTTTCAAATGTGAACTACAATCCGTGTAGCAGATACCTGGCTTCTGTAAGATCAGCATTTCCTAATCCCCATTTCTTTTGATCCACAATTAAGATAAATTTGATCATCTGGAGATTTTTGATAGCTGGAATGATAGCTGGCACAGAAAGGAAACTGGAAATATTTTGTTTTTAACAATGCACCAGCAAAAGACTACATGCTTCCTCTGAATTCCCTTCCAGACCTGTTTAGCCTGATAACATTTCTGGAACTGTGCATTAGCCTTAACAACCGTATTAAAACTTCCCTTCTGAGTAAATAACTTTTCCATAATATTAAGGAGATATCTAATACAAGATACTTCTAATTCCTCCGTAGTGCAAAGAACTAAGGATTTTAAGTGATGACCAACTTAAATCATTGCTAAATGAGAGCATTTGGTTGAGGTATGTACTATGATGTTACATGATTATTAGAGTTATTTTGATGTAGATCAGAATTTGCTGAATTTTAGAAAGCTGGTGGAGAACTTATGAACTCTAATTTGCATATTTGCTGAAATAGCTTACTATACATTCTCATAAAATCTGATTAATACAATTGCATATTCCATATTTAATATAGACTGTATATATGGAGAGAGCTTTTTTTTTCCTAGAAAATTATTTTAGACACATTATCACTATTACTGGAAAACCTTTGTTCAGTTTTTGTATCACAGTGCACTCATTGGTTCCTAGTTATATTATCATTATAGCACAGATTCACTGGGAATTATGCTGGGGTATTCTGTGCAAGTCCCCAAGGAACTGACAAAATAGAACAGGCAAATAAGCATGCCTATTCTTTTTCCATGCAGAAGCACAGTAACATAGTCAGATGATAATGAATATCTCACTGGCAATTAATCTTACGTAAGTTTGTAGTTGGGATTTTAACTTCCATCCTGTGTTTTCGTCAATTAGGATATCTTTAGTAAAATCTGTAGCACAGTCTGCTCTAAGTAATATAAGTTCATACTTCTTCAAGATATATTCCATGAATCATTGACTGCTTGAGTTACATGCACCATGTCCATTTTATATCAGACATTGCTCACACCATATTAACTGTCAGAAAGTTTGGAAAGCTAGTTACTGGTAATGGTGGGTCTGGCAACTAATAGCAATTGCATAATCAGATTTCATGTTTCCATTGTCCAGTGATCTAATAGAGAAAGCATTAGATACCGTAGACAGTTATTTTTATTTTTCTTACAACTCATTTCAAAATTTTACATATTAGAAACTATTGTAGAGAAAGGGCAAAATATATCCAGGTACTTGTTTGAATACAGTTAGGAAAAATATATGCTTATAAACTCTTTCCAAACATTTGTCAGACTCCTAATTGTTTACAAGTCACACGTGATGAAGGAGCACCACAGACTGGGGAAAAATAGTTTTGCTGTGGAATAAGAGAACTTCTCTGGCAGCTTTGTTCGTAGCCTGTTTTTCGAGTCAAGAGACATGGGTTGTTCCCAAGGATTGTTTCTAGCCTTCATAAACATAACAAATATAAACAATTTAGATGAGAGTATTCGAGGACAGGGAAATTTAACTGACTTTCTCAGAAAATCAACACTTATATGAAACTACAGAGAGAGAAGAGTGATAGCAGGAAAGACAATATAAGTAGACATTATTGTAATACTAATTTAAAGTGAAAGAATGCAAACAGAAAATAAAATTCAAAAATGGAAAGAAAAATACCAGTGTTATATCAGCTGTTCATACATTACAAAAAGATATGGATGGTGTGGATTTTTCTGGCAGGGATTTACGCAGTTTACTTCTTCCTTCTTTTTCAACTTCCTTGTCTCTAGACTTACTAGTCCTGTCACAGAATCACAGGATGGCTGACATTGGCAAGGACCTCTGGGTCCATCTAATCCACTCAGAACAGGATGCCCCATGACCCCTGATGGCTTTTGAAGATCTCCAAATGAAGAGATTCTGCACCTTTTGGGCCAGCTGTGCCAGAGTTCAACCATCCTCACAAGGCAGAAATATTTTCTGATGCTTAGAGGGAATCTGCTTTGTTTGAGATTGTGACCCTTCATTGGACTATCTAGCCTGTCCATCTCTCTCATGTACTGCGAAGATCAGAAAAGGCCACAGCACGCCCTGTATGGCCTCACTAGAGTTGGGTAGAGGGAAAAGATCACCTCCTTTGACCAGCTAATTAACTAATCATCTTTGACCTAATACTTTGTCTCATGCTCAGCTCAAAATAGTATTAACCACTTCCTCTTTGTTATTCTTTTACACTTTTCCTCCTCCTTTTTGTCTTTTCCAAACTTCTCATTTCCCAGATTGCAGGGTCTCGGCACATTCTTCTTCAGAACCTCCATTCTAGAGCCTTGGTTTCATTCTTCAAGTCCAGTGTGCTTATTCCATAATCCTATCTTATTCCTAAGAATCTGAGTCTTTAGAAGTATATTTCCGTTCAGCTATGGTTATATTTCCCTCAATTCCATCTTGTTATCTGCAGCCAGTTTATTTACACAGAAGAGGAATGCACTTCATAGCTGAAGACCTCCTCAACTTTTCTGAATGCAGGCAGTGAGTCTAAAATTGATTCATCACTAAGATGTATCAAAATGTAGGCTTAAAATCATCAGCCTGGGAAAGCAGACAAAAACTGTTGTCCTCTGAATTAAACTCCTGTTTTTCTTAGGCTGCAGCTATCTTTGGTCCAGAGTGATACTTTGGGGGAGTGCAGAGATGGAACGCAACAAAAACACTACAAAAAATGAGCTTTATTTATTTATTACTGAAAAAAATAACAATTAAAAAAAAAAAAGAAAAAAAAAAACAAAAAAAAAAACCAAAAAACCACAACAACTTCAAAAGCGAAACCCAACAAAAAATAAGCAAAGATAAGGTTGAAACAAAGAGAATACATTGTACACTCTGTATTGCATGTTGAAACAAAAAATTACTGGTTGTATTCTAGAGAAATAAGCACTTAATTACAGTATCTTGGATCATTCTGATTAACTAAATTGAACAATTCTGTTTAACTCAGATAGTTTTTTTTTAACTATTTAATTTATATTAATTGCTTACTACTACAAATTTCACAGAAGTGTTGGCCTTTATTTAGTCCTGAAATTTCTACATATATCTTTTAAATTCTAATGTCACTTAGCTTAGTCTCCCTGCTAATTAGCTTAACTACCCCAGAGTCCATTTTCTGACCCTGAGGTCAACTGGAACAGTTTGACCATTGCTTTCCAATTTATGTTTGAATTACTTTTGGGGAATGCTCTGTGGCCCGTTCTAGTTCCTGATTTGTGTTGGATGTTAGTATTAGATATTGTAAGCTTAAAAACAAACAAACAACAACAACAACAAAATTGAAGATATTGCAAGATTTTAATAGCAGAGACAGCTGAGTTCCATATGACTTTCAGAAATAAGAGGAAGAATTGCACTTCTGAATTAAATAGAAGCTGTTCTTGTCTGTGCACTTTAATCATTTTTGTATTGAGAAACAAATAAAATTTGTCATGGAAATAATGAGCAGAACCATCTATTCTGGCTGGGTTTAATTTTAGTGATTCAACACATTTTTCTGTGCTTTTTGTTATTGTTTGCTTGATATTTTACAGTGCCTTGGATTCACTCATAGTTGTAGGTCTGCTCTAAACCATTGTGCTAAAGGTGAAATTTGAAACTAAACTGGACTAAAATCTTCATACTGTGATTTCATGTTGCAAGATCTCCATAATACACAGTACTTGCCCAGGGAGGTTGTGGATGCCCCGTCCTTGGACGTGTTCAAGGCCAGGTTGGACGGGGTCCTGGGCAACCTGATCTGAATGTGTATGTTTGGTGGCCCTGCTAGGCAGGGGGGTTGGAACTACATGATCCTTGAGGTCCCTTCCAACCCGGGTGATTCTGTGATCTGTGATTCTGTGATACTTTATTTGCTTCCAAAACGTAATGCTTTGCTTGGACTTGATGATCTTGTAGGTCCTTTCCAACCTTGTGATTCTATGATTCTATGATTCTTACATCTACACAAAAATCCCAAAGATTATTCCACAGCACAGAAGTTTAACAGTTCTGTGTTGGCACTGAAATATAAATGGAAGCAAATCAATTATTTTCATGACATATAGTATAAAATGGTCTCTGAATAATTTCCCCTTCTACTCTGTTTTTGTAAGGCCCCATCAGGAGTACTGTGTCCAGGCCTGGAGCACCCATGGAAGAAATTCAGATGTTGGCTCCCAGATTGGAGTGCTTAAGTATTGTGAGAAACAGATACTTAGTTATAACAGAAAAGCTCTTCTACACAAGCACAGAATGGTAATGGCAGGAGCAGAAGCCTAAATAACACCCTGCTGTAATGTTTTCAGGCCATCACAGGAGCCACCAGACGAGGTTTCGGAGGGAGACCCCAGAATTCAGAAGGGATGCTCTGTTCTATTGAGTGCCTTTTTAGCTGGGAGACTGATACAGGAGAAGACTGTTCTGTATTGGGCAGGATTTATTTTGGGGTATTTAGAGGAGGAGCCAAGTGTAGGGAAAGATATGAATTTAGGTAATCCCAGTGGGGATAAAAAAAAGAGGTATGGGGGATATATATGTAAAGGTTCTGAAAGTATATGAACTCAACATATAGTAACTATTAATGTCAAACATAATGAAAAACTTTAAATTCCTTATCTCCATTATACTTTGGTCTTCATGGATACAGTCCAAATTTAATAACTAATTTTAAAAAGACTGCACGTGTGCATTGCTTATGGATTTCCTCATTTTCCACTAAAATGTATAAATAATTTTGAATTTGAGTGAAATCACTTCTTATTTACATGCAGATACATTTATGTGTTCTTTCAAAATGCAGTAAGTGTGCTTCAAAATAATAAAGCAGTGGAATCTACAAGTATGGAGAAAATCCAGATTATTCTGAAATAAGCTGTGATTCAGATGCAAGTTGGCTTTTGGGAAAATATGAGTGTAATATATCTGACAAGAAGTGAAGATGGGTCAAAAAAGAATACTCACAGATATGAGATATGTCAACACTGGGGATGAAAAGCTTGAAAAATATTCCTCTAGTAGAAGTTATTAGTGAAAACAAAAAGCAGAGGAATTGGGTCCAAGACATTTTAATAAGAAGCAAATTGCTGCTTCTTACTGATGGTCTCTTGTTCTATATGTTATCTTTTTTGTCCTCCAAAGTACAGCGAGGAATAAGACCAGATTCTGCAAATGAAACTAAGTTCTTGTGTACTGGCAAAAATGTTCACAACATGGAGCACAAAGTTGAAATCTGCTCAATTTTCTTTAAACACTTCAGCTGAGAAGATGAAAAAAAGTGAAGTTTCTGGCCTGCAAGGCTCAGCATTATGTGTTACAAAATTTATGCTTAAGTTTCCTGGCTTATCAACTCCCTAAATTTACTTCATATCTATCTCAATCTTACTTTCATTGGCAGAGACTAAGAGTTATAATTAATGCATATCATCAAAATTCTGTGGAATGGCATGTATGTGTTGCTAACTTGATGAGAAAATATGTCTGGTTTATGAGGAAAAAACAACAACAACAAAACATTTCAGTTATTTTTCCTTTACGTGATTCAGTATAAATGAAAGTTAGCAAGAAAATTTTATAGCATCCTATTTCTTCCATTTTATAATTCTTTGATTGCTGATAAAAACAAAACATCATCATTTGAAAGGGTAACTACGTGTATCTTTCTAAGGAAAATCAGGTCCATTTCTGTACGGTCAGGGGTCATCTGGTGAAATTTTATTCTATAATGCTGAGTGATTGATTGAAAACAAAAAAAACAGGAAAACAGGAGAAACAAAATAGCTCTTCTACTTCAATGTCCTTTTTCAAGGAGTTCAGAGTAACTGGAATGACCTTAACCCGTTTTTCACATCATGACGATTTTCTCAAACAATAGTTGCCATACACCTTCTTGAACCTCCTGATAATTTTATTAGAATTGGATAAAATACAAATACTGTCAAACCCCCCAAAAATATGATATAAGACCATCCTCGTTTTCAGAATTCATCTACTTTTGTCATCTGTCTTTACACAAAACATTCAACATAATTTAATCCTTTATTAAAGGTCAGTCTTTCGGGAAGCAAATCCTTTTTAGTCCTTTTTTTCTTTCTGATTCCAGCAAAGGTTGTTTTGTTTAACTCTCTTCTTTCCCTAACTTTCTAATAGATGTGGTAATTCCATAACAGCTTACATCATGAACAGCACTGTAAGCCAGGTTTTCCATGGTTGCAGTACCCTTGGAGATATTTAAGGCAATTTGTGGTGCTGCTGTTAGTCTCCTTTGATACAAATGTAAATATAATATGTTCATTGATAGAGATTAAAACAACGTTAGGACACACAACATTGGAACTATGAAGGTTTTTCAATGAAAGTTATTTTGAATTATTGCAATAGATGTAAGTATATATTTGGCCTGAGACTTTTAGAGATCATATGCATAACCTTCAGATTTTCTTTAAGTAAAACTTTAAAATTATAGGCTAAGAGTGCAGTAACATTAGAACTCCTTTGCAGTTCCTGCATTCATGCAGCTGTGTCTTAAATGATGACCATGCAAATACCATGAAAGTCATTATTAAGTTGTCAGTGCTCATAACATTCTGGCTGACTCCCTAATAAGACTAACTCTAATTACATTAAGATACTCTAGAGCATATGTAAAACTCTCTGCATTTTACAGGAGCAGTGAAAGAAAAAAGGGTCTGCAGCTGTAGAGGTGCAGTGGACTGTCAGAGTCATTGGGAGCAGTCCAAATGTGGGCAGCATGTGGTAAAATTACAAATTAGGGAGGAGGCACTGCAGCATGCTGTTGAGTGATAGGGTGCTGGTATGAATGAATGATTGTGGAGATAGAGAAATTTATGAAGGATCAAGGGGGGAGAGTGAACAATTTCCAGGATGTTATTTAGTTGAGAAAAACTTGCATAAATTAATGTCTGAATGTTGATATTCAAGCTAAACTAAAGGGCTGCACTTTAGTGAGTAGCCAGCTAATCTCAAGCTCAAATACCTTTCTTCATTGCCACAGATGGCTCTATGGAAACAAAGTGTGATTTTGAAAAAAAAAAAAGACTGGTGGCTTCAGGTAGAGATAAGCAAGATTTGCAGTTAGTTCTAAGGCAGTGCTCTTTGATGATGGACGATGCAAGAGAGCCAAGATTTAAAACCACAACAACTCATGAGCATTTTTCTCAAAGTTAGAATTTCAAATTTTTCAGGAATCATGTTTCAGAGATATTAAATAGAGATGAAGTTTTTTGTACAATGTTTCCTCATTCTTGAAGTTGAAGTGAAGATAGGCCATCTATACTTTCCTACTTATCCCATTTCTTTTTTCCTACTTTTTTCTGAGTGCATAATAGATTTTTCTCTGCATATTTTCTCTTTCTGTATCTCTTTCCGTGTAAGGAACTGTCAAAACTCTACTATTCGCAACTTAAATTTCATAAGAAGGAAAATGAAAAGGATGATCCTTAAAGGACCGTTTCCAACATTAAGGATTCTGTGATTCTATGAAATTCCAGCTTTTGAGCTCAGGGTGTGAAGGTCCAGACAAATGGAGGAAGTTCTGAAACTGCAACAATTTGAAAGATCCTCATGCAAACGTAGGTGTTCACCTCCACTTATTGCCTCACAAAATCTGTGGATGGATATTTTGAGGCACACAACTAGAACAGCATCTGGTCTTATATTTCGCTTTTATTTTTTTTTTCAGCACAGCTTCTGCTACTTTCCTTTTTCCTACCTGTTTTTCACCCTTTTACACAAACATCTGCTTCCACTGCTACAATCCTATATCCTTGTTTCTGTGAGCCATGCAAACAAATCTATCTGACATGCGTAATGCAGTGATTGGTTCATGGATATATTCTTTTAAGTGTATCTGAGCCTTGTATTTTACATGTCTCCGTGTCTGTACACTGCTAAAATAACATCATATACATATGCACTTATTTACATAAATATAGCACTGAGCATTGCCATGTGTATGCCCCTCTTTTTTTCCTGTGAAAACAGCAGATACATTCAAGGAGAACATTAAATCTCTGTGGCAGTCCTAAGCCTGGAATGCATTTATTTTGCCTACAGAAGACAGCAGTAGCAACATCCAAGCCACTAAAAATTGGAGCTGAATATATTAAATGGCCATGACACTTTCATAATGTAATTTAAACTCCCTGTGGAATGTATGGTGTTATTCTTCTACAGATTCCAACAGAAGAGAGGTTGTGCATATGAAAGGGTTCGTTTTCATTTGCAGATAAAGGAAGCACTTTTCTTGCTAAAATGAATGTAGAAATTGCTTAAAAGATTATAAAAAAATAAGAGAGAAAAAATGATTGACTTATTTAAATCTCTAGAAAACTTTCAGAGAATTCTGTCTTCAGATTTTACCTTCAATTCCTATTAAAAAAAAACACAACCTAATTAGTATTCTATTCAAAACTTCTCATGATTTCAAAGTTCCACACTGTATCATTATTATTCGTCAATAAAAGTCTCAATAATGAAGATTTTTTTTTACCTTGCTTTGGGTCAAACCTTTCATAGACAGAGCTTCTCTGCCTTCAAAATGTGCAGCTTGTGCAGGTCTGTAGTCTTGTTTAGCTTGGAGAAGAAAAGGCACCAAGGAGATCTCCTTGCATTCTTCTAATACTTGAAAGGAGCTTTACAAGCAGAAGAGATCTGATAGTGATAATACAATGAAAAACTGCTTTAAACTAAAAGAGGGTAGATTTAAGTTAGATGTTAGGAACAATTTTTTTATTCAGAGGGTGTGGCTCTGGCACAGTTGCCCAGAGACCTGTGGGTGCCTCATCCCTGGAGGTGCTCAAGGCCAGTTTGGATGGAATCGTGGGCAGCCTGAGCTCGTGGGGAGCAAGCCGTGCTCAGGACAGGAAAAAGGACCTAGGCAATCTTCAAGGTCCTCTACAACCTCAGCCATTCTATGATTCTGTGATTATGATTCTAACCTTGGGTGAAATGGGTTCAGAATACTGATTTACATTAATCAGCTGACTGATGAAGACAAAAGTGAAGTTTTCCTTTCCAATATCAAGTCTTGTATTTACAAACAGAAAGATTCTTCTTTCAGAAATGAATCTTACTTACAGAAATGAATCAGTATGACAAGAATCAAAATTTAAAAAGTGAGCTTTTCACTTGTACCTCTAATTTCTACCCTGCCTTTTGTAGTCATCTTCCTCTTGTTTACAGAAGCCAGTAGACATAGGCCACTGAAGTAACTACTGGTGTCACAGCAAATATATAGTTTTTGGATTTTTTTTTTCTACTTTTCTACAGTTATTCTCAATCAAACACAGAGGATACATGGATACATAATCTTGCCTTTTACTTACTTGTTCAAAATACTTGTTTTGCCCCCAGCTTTAAGTCCAAGCAAGTTTGTTTGTTCTAGTAAGTAAATACTAATATGAACTACTGATATGTTTTGAGACAAGAAGTTTTGTCCTAGGCCTGGGACTGCTAAAATGGTGCTGGTATTCAGTCACCAAAGCAGAAGTCATCTTGGACAGTGATGAATCAATAATGAATAATTTTCATGAGCTTTCTAAAAAATTGAGTTAATGAAGGGAAAAGCAGAAATTATTTAGGCAGTTAAACATTTTTGAAGCTGAAATTCAAGAACAGTAACAGCAATAACCCAAACAAAAACTCTAGCAACTTGAACCTGATTGTTTTGGTTTGATCCGTTCTATTTTCCCAGGCACTCATTTCCTTTTGTTGTTTGTTTTAGGTTTTCCTCCCACATCAACTCTTTAGTTTGTTATTTCAGAAGAAAATTATTTTTGGCAATACAATTTTTCTTTTAATGTTAACCATTTTTAGATATATCTGCCGAAGTGTAAAAGAATAAATCACCACTTTTATATATGTAAGTTTCTAAATCTCCTATTACATAATGTATTTGAGAACTCCTCCTGTATTCTTCTATATATATGTATATATATGTATATATATATATATAAGATGTTAATGAAGAAATGTATGCAAACGTAATGCAGAAAACAAATAGAAGCAGAGGGCATAATTCCTCCCCTTCTAAATGTTCTGGACATTCACAACTTAGAAACAATAAAACTCAGCGAATTTCACTAGTAAGGTAGTCTGAAGTATGGTTCATTTTCTTTATGAACCTAAATCTGTAACCCCTGAGGTTTCCCAACAACCCTTACAATGAGAGCAATATCTGCAGATTGGTTATGCCTGCAATTAAGAATCAGTCAATTAAATTTACTACATACAGAATGGTAAGCTCTGCTATGTGTTTTATAACCACACTAGAACTTAAATAAGGTTTTCCTTTACTTCGGATATGCAGCTCAGCAAACTAGGTCATTATTTTTCATCCTATAGCTCTATACCAGCCTGGCAATGCACAGCTAGCCCAATAACTCAAACTTGCTTTAGAACAGCTTTTATTTTCTGAATACACGAGAATATCTGTAATAAAAGTAGTGAAGTTCCTCATATCATCATCAGAGGGCTGGAATACTTCTAATCTGAGCAAAAGTTGAGTTAGTGTTGATCAGCCTGAAGAAAAGAAGACTCCAGGGAGACTTTATTGGGCTTTACAGTATATTACTAAGAGCCTATAAGAAAGAAGGGGAAAGATTCTTTACCAAGGCCTGTAGCATCAGGTCAAGGTGTAATGGCTATTAACTGAAAGACCAATATGAAAGACCAAGACTATAAATTGGACATAAGAAAGTATGGTGAGGCACTGGAAGAGGTTGAGCTTGGCCAGAGAAGTTGTGCATCCCTTAAAGTGTTCAGGATTAGATTGACTGTGGCTTTGATTTCTACAATTGTTTGGTTTATTGTCTCACAGGAATGTGGGTACTGTAAGGCTTTATCTTTCTATTACACAAGGGATTCTCTACATGCCCTGATCACATTATGACAAGACCAAGTGCTGGGTTCCTCACTTTGATCAAAACGATGCCATGCAGCAATACAGTCTTGGGGCAGATTGGCTGGAAAGCTGTAAGGAGGAGAAGGACCTAAGGGTGATAGTTTACAGCTGGCTGAACATGAGCCAGCAATGTTCCCAGGTGGCCGAGAAGGCCAATGGCATTCTGGCTTGTATCAGAAATAGCATACCCAGCAGCTACTTAATGCCCATCTCAGTTCCAACATTTTAAAAATCTGTGGTTCAGCAATGAACTTGTAACATATTTTTCCAAATTTATTGACACAAGAAGTAATTATTACAGTATTTTTAAGATATGCATATACTGAAGCAGAAACTGACAAATTCAGAAATGCACATGCATGCAGTTAGACATGCAACAAATGTTCAGCAAGTTATTTTGCAATACGTATAGGCAGGATATTTTATAGGTACAAAAAACTCAAAAAGCAACCAAAAGTTCTGTGTCACGCAGAGAACTCTGGTTCCCTGCAGTACAGAAATGAACATATATTTTACAGCTAGTGATATTAGAGATTATAATAAATCATGAATAGTAGCACATATGCTAAAATATACAGAATTGCAAATTTTACAGCATAAAAATGACAATTGTGAATAAAATCGTGTTTGTGTTATGTGCATCATTAAATCCAAAAGCACTTTATGAAAGTACACATTGATGCTCTCTGTCTTTGTTGTGCTTTGTTCAAGAAACTTCTGTTTTAGGAAATGGAAAATCACATATATTGGATTGTTGTAGTACCAGCACGTTCAATATAAGGAAATTGTAATGTAGCTCCAAATTAATTCTTTGAAATTTACAGTAATAAAATATCATCTTTTCTGTATTCAGATTCAACAAGTGGTTCTTCTTGCACAACTTGAACTGCCTCAATTGTATTGAACTGTTATGATTGGATAATTTTGTTAAGGCTGCACAGTACGTTCCTTTTCTTGTTTCAAAGAGCAAACTGTTTCTATATTTCCTTCCATATGGATCTGGTTTTCAGTGCCAGTGAAATAATCATGATGAAGCCACCATCTAGATTTGCTGTGCTCACAGCAACACTTGCAAACCTGGATTCAGTCAGCAAAATATTTTGGAGCCAGAGCAGCAGCAACATATGAATATATGTCACCATTGTATTACTTCACTTCCGGAAAGGGGCAGAAACTTTCAGATGAAACTTTATTTATCAGAAAATGTTATCTGAGAAAATTTCTGCAGTTCTGCATCTGTTTAAAAGGCAGAAACAACATCACCTGAAATAGCTGTTGTATGTAGGCCCTGGATACAATATCTGGCTAAAAATGATCCACCTGAAAACATCAAGCCCAGGTGCTGGGTAGGGGTTATTTTACCATTTATAAAGTAGAGCGATCTAACAATAAACATTTTTCCCCAAACCAGACAAAGCAGAAACGCACTGGGCTGCAGAGAGCTCTACTGAGTCCTCCACATACTGTTTAATCAGTTTTGTTCTAACCAGCCCATTAGAGGACTCTCTCTTTGTGTCATGAGTCTTGATTTCTGATAGGAAAAAAAAACAAACAAAACCAATCAAATAAACAAACAAAAAAAAAAATCCCAAACAACCCAGACTTGGAAACTTTTCACCAAATGATATTCCTGTATTTTAAATAGTTCTGGTGCTTCCCTTAATCATTTTACCACACTTTAGGTTTACAGGAAGATCACAGAACTGTTGTCCCACCGGGATCCCAGGATTTCATGTTATCTCAGACAGCAGCAGCTGTGTCTGTGTTATTTTTGACACACGTTGGAAATGTTCCTAAACATTGCTGCTTTTTGGAGAGTCCACAGACTCCATGGATTTTTTCTCACAGTTTTAACTCCCCTTTTCCCTACTGACAGTTAAGACATCATTTCTTATTCTGTGAATAGAAAACAAGCATGTTTAAAATAATTTAGGTTGTTTCTTTCATTCATTATTTTCATTCATATTAATAATCCTGACATAAAAAGCAGACAATCTCCTTTTTATACCAGTTAAAATCCTGTTTTGGGTCATGTATTAGGACTTCCTTGTGTTGGAGTAAAGCCAATGGACAGATGCACTTATCACAACTTCTCTCTCTTTTGACTTCGGTGTGCATAACTTTACCCCACTTACGTTTAAGCCTCTGTCTTTTTTACAATACCTGGAGGAATTTCTCCCCTCAATCCTAATTTAAAACGTTATGTGTTTCATTTGGAAGTCTGCAAAGATACTCCTGCTTGTCTTCTTTTGGGGCCTCTATCCTCAATCAGTGTTTCACAGAATATCATCCCACACTTAGGAAAAACAAAGCCCTGCTGCTGACATTTTTGATACAGTCATATTTATCCTTGAGCTGCCTTTATCCCTATTTGAACCCTGAATTTTCCCTTTGAGAACTGATAAGAGTAACCCCTGTCAAAGCCAGAGCACTGTATTCTCTTTTGGTCTGCTTAGGCTCACTCCAGTGTACCAGGAGTCCATTCGTGCCTCTTCAAGCTGTCAATAACATTTTGAGTAGCAATATGCGGGGTGGGAGTCAGATGGGTCTTTTCACTGCCACTAGGTGGAAGCCACCAATTACTTTTACAATTCGGTTTTTCTCCTTTGAATGAGAGTTGTGAGGCTCTTATTAGCTCACATTTCTGTCTTTTTCTCCTCTGTCATTGGCATTGTGTATTCCCGTCCACTCCAGCTGCACGTTTATTTCTAGGGGTGAGGAACAGCAGCTTTCCTCCAAAGAAGCATGTTACTTGCTTTATCCTAGTGAGGTAGCCACTACTAGGTAGTGTGACTACAGCCATGCTCAAAGTTTTCCTTGTGTAAATAACTTTTACATTTGGCTCAAACTTTAAATAGTGACCTAAAAGTTCTAAAGCATCTCTTTAAAGATGGACTTTTGGTTTTGTTTTCTCTTTGGGGAAGGCAAGGTTCTTGGTTCTTGAACTTTATCCACAGACCATACACAACTCCCATTTTATGAAGTAGTTGGCCAAGAAAATACAAATACCTTTATCTTCACAGATAACTAAAAATGTTATTAATTGAATATTGCCATTACAAAGTTTAAATAGCAAAATCAGGATGTATAAAATAAGTATTGGCTTACATCAATTATTGGTAGTCTTGCTTCTAGGCTTTCTTATATCACATGTCTTTATAACCTTCTTATATACATCAACAATATTGAATAGAGCAAAATGGTACAACACAAGAGACTAAGCCAGTTAAATAACTGATAATAACGAGTTTGAGATACTCATGTGGATGGAAAAGATTTGCATTATATTTGCAAACATCCATCATCTGTTCATCATGTAATGTTCAGTTACTTATGACGTTATTCATAAGTATGCATTTCAAACATATTTATAGCTTGTCTGAAAATTCATCTCAGAAATTGTCTTTACAATTTACTTGTTCGTAAGAAAGCATTTCTATCTATTCACTCAAGAAGCAAGAAGAGTAATATATGATTGAAGAGATTAGTCAATCTTCACTTGAAATCAGTCACGTGTAACTAGATTGGTTTTATTAGTCAAGAAGTTCAAAACATGATATGTATGAAGATATTGTTATACAACTGTATGGGAATTGCTAAGTAATGGCCTGAACCAATGATTGAGCACCTGGTGAAGGGATGCAGCCTGCCCTGAGAGCACAGGTGAAAGTAGTTCACCTCCTTATACCTCATTTAAAAGCTGGCTGCTACAATGGGAGGTTTTCTACCTGGAAGTCCTTTCTTTCTGAATATTTGATGAGCCCTTATCTATGTGACAGGTATGCAAATCTTTCTTTCTTTAACTGGATTGTGATTTTTTTTTTTTTTTTTTTTTTTTTTGTTTTGAAGTTCAAAACTTATTATCGGCTATATCTTTTCTTACACAGTTTAAAAAAAATGAAGTATTTGCTAATGCAGACAACAGAGCTAATTTGTGTGTGTGTTGTGGTCTTTATTAATAATTGGATTTAATTTTTTTTTGTTGTGTTGCATTTTTGCTGTTGATCTAGAAGCTGAATTTAGTACTTCTAGTCCCTTGGGGTTTTCATTTTGTGATTATATTTTTCAGTATTGTATGACACTAAATGTTTTTAAAATAAGTGCTCAGTTAAAAATTGAGACACAACAGGCTATTGAGGGAAGGTATTTTTTCTTTTTTTTTATGGTTGCTTGAGAATAGATGGAACAGGAACATCTGGCTGATTACTCTGGTAGTATATAGTTCTACTTATTAAAAGGATATAGTCTTCAAAACAGTGCTGAAAGGGTAAAAGGAAGTCCAGAAAATATTTTTCACTATAATCAGTGTTCTGTTGTCTTGAGATCTAATCTGAAGATGAAAATCCATGCAAAAGTAGGTAGAGAGTTCACCCTTCTCAGCTGCTAGCTTTTTTGGAGGGGGGATGGCGGGTGGGAAGCAAAACTGTTATGTCATGCAATCCTGCTTCTCTGGGTCTCTTGTACCTGGATTAGTCTCAAACACCAAAGGTTGGTAAGCAAA
This sequence comes from Centrocercus urophasianus, assembly GCF_019232065.1. NCBI lineage: Eukaryota > Metazoa > Chordata > Aves > Galliformes > Phasianidae > Centrocercus > Centrocercus urophasianus. The sequence continues at coordinate 23,634,451 of NW_024884142.1, forward strand.
ATATTAAACTTCTGAGGGCAACCAGATAGGCTTTAGGGATGCAGCTATTACAGTGTCTATGCAACTAACATTCCTAAATCAATCTCTTTGAAATATAGATTTTTAGGCATATGCCTAAAATGTTTCATACTTATTTATCAAATGGTTTAAGAGAGAGCTGAGAGCTGCTGAAGTCCTGGTATAGAGGTGGTTATAACTCCTCAGGCTGGGGAGACTGCAGAAACAGTGCAGCTAGCCATACGGACCAGAGATGATGGGTGGGGGCCCTTGAAGTTGCTGAGGATTGCAGATTCTAGATGTTTTACACACAAAAACAGTTCTCCAGATAGATGTCCAAATCTTCTGTGTTTAGCATTTTAAACCAAAGATGCATTGTAGTATATTCTGCATCTTGCATAATGGGCCTGTGATAATCTGTGAACTGACAGGGAACATGGTGTTAGGCGGCTGAGGCTGATAAGAATTTGCTGGAAAAATTAGGGAAGTCTTGAGTTGCATGAAAATCCTGAAGCACAAGACAGAAAAACATCCATGTGACTCATGAGAAAGAAAAGTTGAACTAGGCTTGTTTTGTTTTGCTCTTAGTACTTGGCACAGCAGGTAAATTGCAGTGCATCCCAAAGGCTGCCTCAGTGTCTGGGAGACCAGCAAGTCACATTTGGGTAGGTCTATGCTACTATGAAATTGGGAATGGTGTAAAGGTTATGACAGTGATGTATGATAGTAGTTCTCTATTTGAGAAAACAAATAGTAGAAGAGGAAAGCCAGTAGAAGCCTATGTGGACTGTGTGCTGTGTGTGTCTCCTGATGAGGAGGAAGGGTAAAATGCCCACTCACTGCCAAGCTGGAAAAGATGACTGCACAAAGCAGACTCTGGATGATCTAAGAATGGTCACACAACATACGTATCATAGAATCATAGAATGGCTTGGGTTAGAGGGAACCTTTAATATCATCTTCTTATGTTTTCCCTGGGATAAACAGACAAAGATAGTGTAGAACAAGAGCTATGCATTGCTGCAGCTAACCATCAGCTCAGTAAACTCTGAGCTGCCATCCACAAAAGGGCATGTTAAGAAGTCCTGCGATGAGAAGACGTATCTGCTTTTTATATTCCCTTCCTATCTCTTTGAGCTGAATACCAACTATCTAGATCCTAAAAATACATTCCTAAGTCCTTAAAGAGCCCTATAGTATTTGTACTGAAAAAGTAATAATCCACAAACTTGGTCTTTAATTGATTGAGTTAAATCACTTTAAAAAAAAAAAAAAGCCACTATATTTTCCAGTATTGGAAGCTAATGGCCTTAGAATTCTGCTTCAAGACCTGAGTGCAATAAAACTCATTTTATGAGCAGAAACTGCTAGATCACTTCTAAATTCTTGTTATTAAATTTGACAGCATTACTGCCCTCCAAAATGCTCAGCACCTGACCTGTCCTTAAGTGAAAGAGCTTCATATATTTTCAGTATTATGTGATGAATAGAGTGATATTTAAGCAGCGGCTATCACACAGGCCCCATTGTCCTGGAGCTGAAAGCAGGAAAGAAGATGGAGGGATGTGGTTTACTTAGACCACACATTTATTAATTGAACTTGTCTGGGAATTGCACAGCAGAAGTTTTCACACTGAGGGATCATGTTTCATTATGGAGCTGATTCTGCTTTTTCCCCTTTCCCGCTACAAGGCCCCTAACACCTTTCCTTACACAGGCATGATGGAGCAGCCCAGGCGGTCTTGGCAATCTCTTCCTCCTACTCTCCTTCTAGCTTAAATTTACAAAGAGGTTAAGCCTCTTCTAGAAAATGAAACAATAGCGTAGTTCATCTTTTAAAGTACTGTATTGCAATTTCCATGTGCTCATCAGTGGTTAACTGCAATCATCTGGAATGCAGGCATGGAATCTGCTATCAGCCATCTTTCCTAATAAGGTAAATCACACAGTGTTTGGTCAATCTAGCTTAATTCAGAAATGATCTCCAGCTTAAGCTTCTTTTTCCGAAGGAGGCTAGCAAACCACAGATTGATGTTCATATCCACCAATAACATATTGCCAATCCAACAGAAAGCACAGTCAGGATATCTTGATTACTTCTGAAAAACACTGCACTATTATTTTAAAATGACAGCTTTTCTTTAGAGCAGTCATTCTTTTGATATATGAGAAAGCTTATCTGAAATAGTTGAGAAATGGTCTCACTTCTAAGTCTTTTTTTCTTACTCATTTTTAAGACTTCTCAGGTGCATTTGCAGTCTGTACTTAATTTCCTTGCTAGAAATGAGAAGGAAGGGGTATTACTTTGTACGTAGCCTGTCTTTGTAGGTCTGTCTTGCTGATTCTCTGGTATTGAAATTATTACGAAGCGCTATACAAAAAATAATATATTTTGTTCTTTCTGAAATGTTGCTGGTGGTTTATAATGGTGTAAACAATATAGCCAGGTGATTAATATGAGAATAAAAGGAAAATATCTGTGAGAATATACCAATGTACAAAATGTGTTTTTTATGTGGAAGAAAACAGTTTAAACTTGGATTGTATGCTGCGTGTGGGTCAAGGGAGGTAGAATACATGGGGATAACTGCAAGTGCAAAAGACAATACAAGCCAGTCTTCTCTGTTATTAAGCCTTTCCTCAGCTTAACAGCTACATATCATTTTACCTTTCTATCTAGGTATAAACTATAAAATTTTCTAAATTTTATGTCATGCAAAATCATCCTACTTAAGAATTTCCCATATAAAATCAATGCCAATCTGAAGCTCATTACTGAGCTATTCAGTCTCTCAGCCTTTTTCCTTTTTAGAGTAAAAGTGTCTCATTGGCTAGTTTTGTATTTTTATAAAATTTTGTTTTCACTGCAAAAATTTATGAAAGAAAGCTGGAGAGAATTTTTGAAGATATCACTGCTACTTGTCACCTAGTTTTAATGAAAATGGAAATTCTATATTGAAGTTCAAAACAGCTTGATAAAAAGAAATCTGAGAGTGTCAAACAGAGAAATGCAATAGTGGAGACAGCTGTTCAAAGGGGAGATTTTTAACCAGGGCAAAATAATACTTAAACACACTCAGAGCCAAGACTTGGTCCATACATGCTTCCTGTCTGTTATACTGTAGCTGTCTTTGGAAGTTTGGAGAATTATAGATTTATTTCTGGCTTGAAATATTAAAAACCTATCTGGGTATTTAATTAAACCATGAATTATGAAATACAAAATAATTTTTTAATACTTCCTTTATGTTTTACTCTGTAAGCTAAGCTGTGAGCGTATTCCGGAAATTGGTACATTTGAGAAATTTTTCTGTAAGAACATCGATAGCTGCAGAAGAAGCTAAAAGAACACACAAGGAAAATGGAAATCATGCATTTGTAGAATGCTTTTCTGGGACACTATGAGGACTTTAGTGAGATCTAAGACAGGACAAAGACCTACATCAGTGTGCATGAGTGTACTCTTCTTGGTCATAAGCCAGCAGGACCAATCCAGTAGTGTGTTTCAGCTGAAACCACAGTTATGTGGTAGCAGGGAGTAGACAACAGGGAAAAGGAGCAAAACCACAGTACTTTGCTAGCCATCTGTTCAAAACATTAGCTTCTCCAATTCTGTGGGCTGTACCCATGAGAAAAGCCCTGATCTTCTGAATGGGCCTGTCCATGCAGGTTGTTGTACCAACAGAAATTCGAGTAGCTACAGAATAGAAAACAAAAATAGTAGCTACAGAACAGAAACAAATCTGCAACTTTACTTTGAAAAAGAATTTCAGATTTATGTGCAATCTGTACTACTTAAGTGTGGAGGAAAAAAATTTTATTGCATCTTCTCCTAGGACAGATGCCAAGAGTAGACCACTTCTCAGAGCTAAACATACACAGCTTCTGTTCCCTCAGGGATGAAATGCTTGGACATATTCTATTCCTTGATGAAATCTGAGCCTTTTCAAATGCATAGAAGTGTCTCTTGGCTTTATGGATTATGATTAGAAAGATTAAATAGCAGAAGAACTGAGCGTACCATCTAATATTCAGGTTAGTTAACTGTAGTGTAACTGTAATATTCTCTGAAATTATATGATACGATTTCCAGATTTGATTTGTATTGTTCCTTGTTATTCCTGCATAAAACTGGCATAACAAAACTTCACAAATTAAATACTTGGAATATTTTAATGTGATCCTCAAACCTCTGCAGAAAGTAGAGGCTTACAGAAGAAAATTTGGATCAATCTCAGAAATATATAGAAATTCTGCAAATACATGAAATAAAAAAATAGTTTTCCTTATGATCAGACACCAAGAAATGCAACCTTAATCAAATTTTTAATAAATTCTTAATCTATATTAATTTGTTTATAGTTGGTCAGAGTATTTTTGTTTCCATCAAATTCTGTATTTAGCGATTTTTATCACCTTTGCTATCCATTTGATTATATGGCTTGTCGATTCCTGTCATAATTATGAGCTCAGTTCAACTTGACAAGAGCTTTCCAGCCCATATAAGCAGTAGTTGGGCTATGCTGGACATTGATCAATTCCTTGATGGGAAGGGAGAGAACATAGGAAAATTTTCATAGAGAAAAAAAAACCTGTGGATTTTTTACCTTAATTATCTTCTTATCTGGTGTGTAGGAGGACTTAATTCATGGAGAACATAAGGATTGTATGCTGCAGTGCTAGGTACAAAACCTAGGTGCAAGGAAAAAGCCAAGCAAGACAAATGGCTGTGGAAGAGCCAGATGACAGTTACCACTGATGCTGAAAGAGGTGGGTGAGGACCTGGAAAAAATTGTGCTCAGCCATGAAGGGGAAAGTTCTCTCAGGAAAGGCCGTTCCAGGAAGATCTTGTCTTCCAAGGAGCACCAAACACAATTCAATAAGTTTCTCCAAATTTAGCCCAACCTCTTTTATGCTCTCTCCCTTCTTTTAACTGAAGGTTGGTTCCTCCATCTTGAACTGATGAAGTTCTATTTTGCTTATGTTGCTGAGAAGGCTTGAGTAGGCTATGAAAATACTATTATTTTTCTTTCCCAGAAAAAATAGTTTAAATGGAATAGCATTACTTAAGCTTGTTTTAATCTAAAAATCTGTCATGAATCTGAACTGTCTTAAGAAAACAAGTTTTAATATTTTTTAAAATTTATTCTGTTGTCGTTGTACTTTCCTTTTTTCCATTCTCCTTTTCCAAACTAAGTTCATTCTTATGACACTATTACCTAAACTTCATATTTTGGAGGCAAAAAGCTCAAAAAAGGAATTAATTATCACAGTGATAGTTTAACATGGGCTCTCAGTTTTCATTCTAACCCTCTTCTTATTCTTGCTTCTCAGGATAAGCCTTTTTTGAGAGGTGAGTCATTTGATTTGTCAAAAAATGAAAGAAAAAAGCAATGCTCAATTGTATATACATCACAAGCTACTAGTCCAGACTGTATATAAATCAAGTAGCTTTGCAACGAAGTAACAGCCTCTTCAAATATCTTATAATAATTCTTAATGTTATTATATTATAATATATATTATTATATAATATATATTATTATATTATATTATTATTATTAATAATATATAATAATAATATATAATAATGATATATTTAAAATCCTGTGGGCAGAAGTAGATTGAACTGAAGATAAGCAGCATGACTTAGAGTGCAATTAACTGAACGCTCTTTTTCCTCTGGCAAATGCTTCAACTAGCTTACTAATGTAGGTATAATTTAGTATGGAAAGCTTACAGCAAGGTAAATAAAGGACAAATTGTATGATGAAAATATGACTGACTAATTTGATAGCATTACAAAAAATGTCAGATTAAGAAAACATTCCATTTGAGTGACTATCACATCAGAAGTGATATGAATCATAGTTTGTTTTTGTTTTGTTTTACTTTCATAGCATTTAGGTCACACAGGACCACTGGAACATCCAGATCCTCTTTCTGTTTGTGAAGAGACTTTACATTTCACCCACAGGCTTATGTGTTAAGCCTCTTGATTTTATTTTTTTAGTGTTTGGGAGTACTTGTGTTTGGCTGATGTGTATTAAAAACTGTGCTCAGTCCTGAACTCTGTACAGAGGAACAAATAGAGGATCATCTCCCCTGGGCGTTCACCTCGATGGCTGTTGTTCTTGGCAGCTTTTAATTCTTCACTATTTTTCGGATTTTCGGCTTTCACTGATGACACAACTCTCTGCCAGGTAATCTTGCTCCACTAGCTTCAGAAGACTTTATTTTCACGTGTCTTCATTTTGTGAAGAAAACCCCTAGAACAGCACTTCCCAGCTTTCCATTCAATACACCATACAGCAGAGCTCTGCAGCTCTCACTGAAACCCTAGTTCTCCAGAAGTTCTGTGGTTCTTTATAATATCATTTCCCAATTTCTTTTATTATTATTTTTTTTAATTTAAGAAAGATGGGAAGGCAATATCCAGTGTTTGTTACACTACCATCAGGAGATAATGAAAACTAACTAAAATATAAATGTATAATATAAAGTTAGGTTGTTAATATAGTGTTCAATACTAAAACAATTTCATTTAGAATTCAGTCAGAAAATCAGAATTACTGAAATTCCTGGTTTTATCAGTTTTTGTTAGGAAAAGCTTATTTCTTCCTTTCAAACATTTTTTCCCTTTACAAACATCTTCTTGGATGTTGTGAACTTTCCCTTCTATTTCCACATATGTTCTGTATCTGTAATTCAAGCTACATTTTAGCAGATTTCACAAGCTGTTTGCAAAGCATGTGTCTGAAGCAATACCTTTGTTCTATGGTCTATTTGGATAAGAATTTATGAATAATAGAGTGGGGTAGAGGGAGAGATTCTATGCACAAACTGGTTAGCAGTCTCTTTGTTGTACTCTTTTAAGCTGAGAATCTGGCACTATAGATTCTTGAAGTTTGCTGTTGTGTATGCTAACAAATGGCTTTTTAAAAGCAGTTATCTTACATTTTTTTAGAGGTGTTTTGGTTTCTGAACCGAAGTTACTTGTTACTGTCTCTCACAAACTGCAGAGAAGTGCACCAGTGGAGGCCCACACCATATCTTACCACCTTCTTCCTTCTTTATCATGAGAAAATATTTCTGTAAAATACACACATTGCACAGATTTAAATTATTTCACCTTATTGAGATATCTTCATTCAAGAATGAGTTGTAGGATAAATTAATTGTTGCAGATAAAATGACAGAGGAGAAGAGCTAGATTCAGCAGGGGAGAAAGTAACTTAAGTACAGATTCAAGCTTTGCTGCCGAAGCCAACTCCACGAGCAGTAAAATCTTCTTTCCAAAAGATATATCTGAGCTCATGTCAGAGTTCTGATGTTTTCATATGTTGTGGCAGAGGGTATAAGGGTTTCATTGGGCTCAGTTTACTGTCTGTAGACCATATGTTCCGCTTTACTAGTGGAATCTGCTGGGCAAAAGAGAAGGGGGTCTTGTCCAGGTGTCATATTCTGGGGAGCAACCAAGTGCTTGGAGATGAAAATCCTCAGACAGAAGAGAAGCCATGGGCTCAGAAACTGGGGAGCTGACAACTTGCATCAGGGCTGGGGATCACCTGGGTCACAGGTGGGCTGAGGGCTGGCAGTCAGCCTTTGGAGGTACTTGGAAGAAATGTTCCTTGCAACTCAGTGTGAGTGCTGACAAAAAGGAAGATGCAAGCCTGGTGTAATGGGCTGGTGGAATATGCAGAGGAGAGACTGCTCTCTAACCTGATGAGCCTTCTTGCCTTTCCTGTTAAACACTGGATGGTTTTAGAATCAGAGCTTTTTTAGTAGTTTTTCATTCTTTTGAAGAAAAAGTGTGGTGGATGTAACCTACAGTTCTGCCAGACAATTTCGAACAATTTCCTTTCAAAGAATTGCCTCAAAATAAAGTTCCCATTGAATTTCAACACTCCTAATTAGATCTAATTCTCAAATACATCCCTTTTTACTTTCTTTTCTTCTACAATTATCCACAAAATTGCAGTTCAGAATAAATAAGTTAGTGAAGATCTATCACATTTGTTACAAATACAGTCAGATTAGGTGGTGGTAATAGTCCTCTTTCAACAAAGTCTGATATAATGAATCTTTGCAGCCATACAAGTTGTGAAGTTGTTGGAAACCTCAGTTTAAAACAAGTTGCATGTGAAAAGGACGTGACCTGGAATGTTGTACTTTGCTTTTGTCCACAACACTTTTTCTGTCTGTATCTAATGTCAGAAGCTACTAAGGATGTGAAAAACCTAATCTAACTTGGAAGCTAGCCCTGGCTTGAGTGGGTGACAAGGTAAGGTGACTTGTAGAAGTCTTCTCCAATCTAAATTGCTGTATGATTCTGTAATTCAGATTAATTCCCTCTCACTTTAAATTTAGCTTTTCCTGTCTAAATGTCATATATATTTTCAAGTTATAGCTTATCTGAAATGATGGGTATATTTTTCAGATTGCATGATGAAGAGTTGTTTCGAACAGTGATGGTGACAATAAAATTTCATTATTTTGAAGGCTTTTCCTCGCAATATGCTTCCTATTTTGTGATGTTGGCCCACAATGTCAGAAGTGGATGTTGATGATATGTCAGTAGATGTTGAACTTTCCCACCAGTGTTTCATTATGTTAATTATTTGTTTTTTGCCATGCAACAAACATCAGCAGAGGGACAGTCTGACAAAATGGTGCCTGACATGGAAGTATATGTGAAGCATAAGTGTTTCACTGAATTGTTACATGCAGAAAAACTTGCATCCATTGATATTAATCAAAACTTTCTGAACATTTCATGGATACCAGACAGCGGATGTAAGCACAGTGAGATGGTGGGTTGTGTGTTTCACCAGTGATGAAAGCAATGAAATGAAATGAAACCTTTGCTCCTGCAAATTTATAGTAATGCAACATGCAGGATCCTGTTCATTGCAGGCAAAAATGTGTATCTTAATGGTGGTGACTATGTTGAAAAATCATGGTTTATAGCAGAGAATTTTTCTTAATCAAATAGTGCTATTGTACTCTTTACGTCTGTTGTAGTTTTCATGAAAAATAGCAGGAGGCACTACATTTGAAGCAACCTGCATGTAATTCTACTTAATGTCTTTTATCTAAAAGAATAAAAGGTGAAAAATCTTACAAGTCTTTACGTTAGTAACATAATTATTTGGATGCTGTGTTCTTTTAGTAGTACAGTCTCATCATACATATAAGCTACTTGTTCTCGGACTGACATTGCTCAAAATCTGTTTATGTTGTTAATTAATTACAGAAAGAGCAGCCCAAAAGATTAACTAAGCTATACTGTTTCAACTGTACAGCTAGAGGTTTTCATGGTACTGTTAAATATTTCCAGCGTTTGGGCAGTTGGAATTAAGATGCATAGCATGTGTTACATCTTTTGTATATCAGTGCAGTCTCTTCTGCTGGTTCATTGTCACTACCTATATTGGCAAATCTCTGTTTAGTTGGTCAGTTAGTATCTAAATTTTCTGTATGCCAACAGAAAATATTTCATGTAAAAGCATTAACAAAAAAACCCCATTTGTTTTCTGAAAGTACTAGTTTTTCATTACGCATCCAGAAATAAACTGCAGTGTGTGAAGGACGATAATACATTTTGTGCTACTGAACCATTAACTTCAAGAATTATGTGATTATTCTTGAACTTCACTGAGTCTTCTGCATCCAGTCTGTGCTATTTATTAAATTGTATATCTTGATAAAATGTACGCCAGGAAACTTTTCTTTTTTGCAGTTAAGTCTTTTGTCTAAGCTTTCAACATTTTGTTTGGAGATTAAACTCTCCTTTGGAATTTCCTCTGCTTCTGTATTCATCCTCTCCATTTCAAATTACAACAAACTGTACATGAGTGTCACATTCAACAGCAGCAGTCGTAACATCCCACTGCAGGATGATTTCCTTAGGTTTTCAATTGCAAAACTACTTTAGGGCTTTCTGTACTGTCTTTAAATGTATCTAAGCACTAAATGTATCTTTCTAAAACATTACTGGGATAAAATGGCTATTGGTTTCTTTAAAAAGCAGATCTAGGTTACTTTTAACACGCTGACTTTAAAAAAGAAACATTAATTATAGCTGCTTTTGACCAATTTTTGCCACATGCTATCAACAAAGCAACTCTCTAGCTATGCCACAAATGAAGTCTGTTTGCTGTAGTCTTACACACAGTACTTTGAAAGATTAAATGCTAACACCATAATGAACATTCAGGTACAAATTAGGAATGCGTGAAAGGGGCCCTTTTCATGGAAGGTCACTGAGGTTCCAGTAATGACCTTTATTAAACTGCTGAGACTAATACAATTTGCCAGACCTCAAGCTAAACTCCTTCATTCCAAACTACCTACAAAACACCCACACATACTGAAGAGCAACACCTCACAATCATTCCACATGTCTCTGGGTAGCAGTTTGGACCTCATAAATCTCCTTGTGTTCAACTACTTCAGTACTCCTACTGAAAACCTTAGTTCATCCAGAGGAACCTGAAAGCATTTTAATCCAAGTAGATGACATTTTCAGCACTGCCTTTTGTTCTCCTAAAATAAATTTTCTTTTCCAGTTCATGGCAGGGCTGGTTGAGGACAGTCCTGTTAAGTAGCCCTAATCAGGATGAAGGCTGTCTGCTGGCTTTGGAGGTACTTGGAAGAAATGTTCCTTGCAACTCAGTGTGAGTGCTGACACAACAGGAAAGGTGCTGAAAGTCACTGAGCTGAGAGCAAGCCTGGTGTAATGGGTTGGTAGAATATGCAGGGAAGAGACTGCTCCCTAACATGATGAGCCTTCTTGCCTTTCCTGTTACAATTGCCCAAACTGTGTAGGTCTAAATAAATAATAAGTTAGTGAATATCTATTGTCTGTATTCCATATATGATCAGGTGAGGTGATGGTAGTAGTCCTCCTTCGACTTGTCTGATGTCATGGAGCTTTGCAGCAACACAAGGTATGAACTTGTTGGAAACCTCAGTTTAAAACAACAAGCATATGAGAAGGTTGTGGTCTTGAAGCATTTTGTTGCACTTTGCTTTTGTCCACAATACCTTTCCTACCTGTATCTAATGACAGAAGCTACTAAGTGCCTGAACAATCTAATCAAACTTTGAAGCTAGCCCTTGCTTGAGTGGGTGACTAGACAAGGTAACCTGTAGCAGTCTTCTCCAACCTAAATTACTGTACGATTTCATAACTCGGATTCATTCTCTCTCACTTTGAACTTAACTTTTTCTATCTATATTTTGTAGATTTTTAACAAAAGTTATTTTCTCTGAAATGGGCTTGTGCATTTTTCCGTTTGCACAGTTGAGATTGCTGAGTTGTTTCAACTATTGGTCGTGATGGTCTGTTTTCATTATTATGTAATTTAGCCGAGACCTATGGCTTTCATAGCACATACAATCAGATTAGGTAATGGTAATGGTCCTCTTTCAACTACTAAATCTGATATAGTGGATCTTTGCAGTTACACAAGTAATAATGAATGTGCAGCAGTGTGCAGAGAGGAAAATAAACACATCCTTAATCACTTAGCTAAACCAACATGCACGCACACATGCCTATATAGTGAGTAAATCTGAATTAGAGATTACTGTTCAGGAAAAATATACTTCAAGTTATAATTCACTGTTTTATGAATAGTCTGTAGCAGTCATTGAAGGAGTCCAGTGTTAGACAGCAAGTCAGTGAGTGTAACAGAGAAAGTTTGATTATTTGACCAAATCCAGTAAAGTAAAGGCCTGTCTTGAATAAAGGGCACTATTCTGTTCTCCTCATCTTGGAAATGAGAAAACAGAACAAAACAAGTTTTGGAGAAATCAGAGTAGCAAAGGGTTAGGAATGCTGCCATAAAAGGAGTGGTTCAGTAAAGTAGTTCTCTTCAGCCAGGAAAAGAGACAGCTGAGGTGAGAATATGAGAGAGGTTTGTGAAATCTTAGAGGGCACAGAAAGTATGAAGAGGCAATTTTTGTTCCTCGTTTTTCGCAGTATGGGAACTAGGAGGCACCAAATCAGTTCATCAGCTGTCAAAGTGGGAACACATAAAAATGGTGAGATTTATTTCGTCAAGAAAAACTGGATATAAAAAATTGATGTTGTTTCAAAATGCAAGTGCATTGATTTATGGAATAAGTCCGTCAAAGTCAAAGTACATGCCATCTAAAACAACAAAAAAAGATGGATTTAAAGACTGTTAATTAAAGCTGTGGTGAATTATAGATAAAAGGTAAGTCTTTTGGGGGGAAAATCACCTCCTATCTTTTCCTAAATGTATATTTAGGGTGAAAATTTTTCACACAGGGTGGTGTTACACCAGTACAGGTTGCCCAAGGAGGTTGTGTATGCCCCCATCGCTGGACGCATTCAAGGCCAGGCTGGATGTGGCTCTGGGCAGCCTGGTCGAGTGGTTGGTGACTCTGCCAGTGGCAAGGGGGTTGAAACCAGGTGATCTTTGAGGTCCTTTTCAACCCAGGCCATTCTATGTTTATGATTCTAAGATTACTCTTGCTGCTGGTGTCAATAAAAATGGACCTTAATATGTGTTTTCTTGTACAGAGTATCACTTTGTGGTATAAAATCTACCTAAAACAAGAATTTCAGATAGGTGACTCAGTTTTAAAGCCAGATTTAACTGTATTTAGAAAGATATGGAGAAAGCTATTAACATAAATATCTGATTGACATCTTACTTAGCTTAACAGAAAAATTTTCCGAAATACTGAGATAATTCTGTTCTGAAAAGACCCACACTTTGGAATTATACTTTTTGAAAACTCTCCAAGTGTTCATTTTCTTCTAGTTTTAAAATTTAACAAAAAGCATCTTTTTTACTGTTTGTGATGGAAAGAGGATTTCAAAAGAGCATATTATTGCCAAACTGACTCATGTTCACCAAGTTAGAGACAACAATGTATACCCATTTGGTTAGTCTTAAATTGTTCAACTCAACATCTGAACACTAAGAGTCATCCGTTTAGTGAATTATTTCCTAACTTTATTAAAGAAAAAGTAATAGGCAAAAAAATCACATTTAAAGAAAGAAAATCTCTACAATCCACTGCTGGATACTGACTGAATGTGAAGAAACTCAGGTTTCAACACTGAAAATATTAGAGTCACATATAAACTGATGATCCATAATCTTCCCTTGAATTCTGAGTTCAGTTTTATCAAGTTATATGGTTATAGCAGAAGAGGGAAAACACAGAACAGGACTATATAAAAAATTAGAAGAGAAAGAGAGAACTTCATGATACAGTGAAAGATGAACTTTCATATAGGAATGAAATTTCAAAAGATAGATGTATTTTTCAGTCTTAATGACATATATTATCCAGAATCCAAAAATTCTCAAATTCATGCCAAAGCATGAAGCCTTGTAAATATGGTGTTGGAATGACTTGTAACATGCCAGAGATTTTTTGTAAATCTGTAGTAAATGCCACAATTATATTTTATTCTTAATTTAAGTTAATTTAAGGCTTCATTGAAGATAATTTTAAGCACATTTCTCATTTGTTCTTTACTACTCTGGCCTCTTTACTGTCATGGCAAAGACACCCACCTATTTATTTAAAGATGATGTTCAAACTAAATACTTTATCAAGCTACTTATGTACTCAAATTTTATTATCCTCTTTATTTCTCTGCTGTGTGCATCATTAGATATGACCATGTCTTCTGACTTGATATGACTTAATAAAGATCTTGAAATAATAATCATCTTTTGAACTTTGAGGGCTTTCTTAGAAGAAAGATGGCTGTCTTGTAAGTATTTTTAATTATATGAATGTGTACAAGATAGAATAGAAATGATCTAGTTGTTTGGTTTTTTATTTTTATTTTCAGCTTGCTTTTTTTTTTATTTTTGTGAGAGTAAATCTTGGAAGAAGCATGAGGATCTTTTGCTTCTTTTTGTATGGTGTAATGGAAGAAAGCAAGCCCTGGTGAAAGGGAAAGATGTTTTAATACTGTTGAAACTAAAAACATGGCATTCATGATAACATTTCTTGAGCGCAAAAGATTCATACAAGTTTGGATAATGAAACCACTAAAAAACAGCTCAAAATGAGTTGAATTTGTCTCAGACTCAGCCAAAATAAACTGACTGGTTTTAATGATTTTCACTGAATAATGGACAAAAGGATTCTTGAGAAATTCCTTGAGACTTAGAAGAAAGGACAAATTTTAGTATGAGGATCCCACATTCTCCACCTTGACTTGTAAAATTTGCTTGTGCCCGTTGGGGCTATGACTAGGATAATCTGTTTATTTTCTCATTTAAATAGAATACTTTCTTAGAATTGTAAATTGTGAGAGCAGCTACTTATCTTGGCTAGCTAACTTTATGCTTGCTTGGATTTCTCTGGAAACACTTAAGCTGTGCTTCTGAAAAAAATGTGTACTCAGACTACCGATGAAGTTGAGCTAAGGCTGGAAACTGCCATGTGGTTGATTTGTGGGTTACACAGCAGAGCAAGTGTCTCTTCCTACATAGCCTTGTGATGTCCTGATAAATCTGCCCCTGTCACAGTACAAAGATATTAAATAATGCCCTTGATCACACTGAATTTTTTAAAACAACCTTTGTACAATTTGGGAAACTTCAAGGGCAAAAAACTTGAGAATTCTTCAGAAACATTTCCTAAGCCATTTTTGGAAGGAAAAAAAACAACAACATAATAGCAATCTCTCTCCTAACAATTGGCACTGCACATCCAATGATTTATAGTAGACACAGCAGTAATGTCACACTGTGATGTCAGAAGCTGAAAACTTACTCTATTTTTCTGTGAATTGTATGTTGGAATACTAAAAGGATTCCACAATAATCTGCCACCTAATTAAGTTTAAGGAACAATATTTTACAATTACTATTTATTTTGACTGTTCTACTTTGTTTTGGAGGATGATTAAAGGTTTTCATTACATTAGCCAGAGTATGTCTGATTTTTAAGATTAGACTGTTAAAGTCAGTTATCTCAGTGCATTATAATGTCACTAATAAAAATTACCTCATACAAAATAATCTGTAGTTGTCCATCATGTAGCACTTGTTCCACACATGAGACCTTAAGAATGTGCTTGTGATCACAGGCAAGTTTAGAGTCTCTAAACAGAGAGATATTGCCATTTTAGAAAACTTCTGTATGTTATTAAAAATGTTGTCTTTATCAGTTTTAGGGGAAAAAGCTTATGAGTATATATAATAGCTTAATTCATACACTTTGAAGACAAAATATCAGTATTAAAATATAGGAAAGTAATGCAATTGAAATATAGATCTAAACCTTGTTGTTTTAGTCAATCTTTTTCGCATTTCAATTACAAATTTTCACATTACTCAAACTTCTCAAAATTGGAAATGACAAAAGAAAGATAGTAAAAACTATTCTTTATTCACAGCTTAT
Source organism: Centrocercus urophasianus (assembly GCF_019232065.1). Lineage (NCBI taxonomy): Eukaryota > Metazoa > Chordata > Aves > Galliformes > Phasianidae > Centrocercus > Centrocercus urophasianus. The sequence goes on from NW_024884142.1 coordinate 23,649,859, forward strand.
AACTGTTGGACACAGTTTCTAAAAGAATTAAACTTTTACACTACCCCACATGCTATTTATACAGGATGGTGAGTTCATTCTTCATTTGAGGAGAACATTAAGGACAACCAAACATCCTTAAAGCTGTACCTGTACTCCTGTACCTTATATTGTAGTTCTGAGTTGCTGTTACTGGTAATGGTATTCTCTATTCAAACAAAAGAGGACAATACTTGGATGACTCCATAAATATCAATAACCTTGAATACAAACCATTATTTTGGGAGAAGTTTATTTTGATAAAGTTTCCTACCCCATAAGCTGCCAGTACATCAAAGTTTTAAGTACAGGCAACACACTGATAGTCAACCAGAAATTAAAGAGAATAAAAATTAGCAAGGAGAGTCCTCATGTGAGATTTGTTTAGTAGTGCAAGAATTCTTAAGGGTTACCAATTTCTCACAGACAAAATTTACTTGCCCCTTAACTTAGCTCTTGCCTCTTAACTCTTAACAGAAGGATCTACCTCACCAAACACAGGTCTCTATTCCATTTTCTAAACACCAACGTATTCCTGAAAGCATAGAATTGTCTTAAATTACTCTGTTATTTGCACCTAAGCCAAAGCATCGGAACAGCTACATGGCTGTTTTCTGCATAGAATAGAGATTGTCATAATGTTGTTAGAAAAGCAACCAGCAAGGGAAATTGGTAACATGGAAGCAAAGAAGGTTAAATTATCTGCAAGGAGAAATGGCAACTTGTATTTACCTAGGAGAAAACTCCAGTATTGACTGTGTAGTGCTAAATGAAGCTCAAAATCTTAAATATCATCAGAGCCATTTAAATTTAAAAAGAACTTGTTGATTATGAGGGTTGGATTTTTGACATTTCTGGATATGTTCTTTCCAATAGTTCCATGAAATTAAAATACTTGATTTCAGCCAGGTTCTATGCTAATCAATACACTTCCGAGCTTCCAACGTGTGCTGTGAATATGACTCCCAAAGCAGCTCTTGCCCCTCTGCTTATGTGGAGTGGTGTACTCAAAGCATTGGTCTTCTCCCACAGTCTGCATACCCACAGCTCTCAGCCTGTGTACCCTGCCTCGTTGCCTGTAGATTCAGTTGTAGCCAGTTGTATCGTTAGCAAGAGACTCTACATCATTGCCTAAACTGAAGGTAAAATCGTTCTCAAAACACAACTGGACTTTAAACTTCTTTGTTTATAATGACTAAAAGCAATGTCAACAACTTTAGAAGTCCCTTCCTGAAAACAATGGAATTTACTTGCTCTGTTAATTCCAAACCAAGTGCATGTCGGCTGAGTATGTTTTAACATAATCTTTAAATATTATCTTGATTTGCAAACTTATTTATTTTTCTGTATTTATGGAACTCAACCAAACTAGGAAACAGGTATTTTTCATCCAAGTATTTAACTGCATCCTTCTGCTGCATCATAACGAGGCTGAAAAAAAACCTCCCCAGTTTTCAATACCTGAACTACAGGCAACATACGCTTCAAAAACCACTTACAAGACTAACAGTATGTGAATTTATATTCTGCAAAACTCTATATGAAGGCTTTTCCCTTTTAGCTTTTCTTCTTCCCACAGTGTTTACTACTAGCTTCTCCTGGTCCTACAGTGTCCTCCTTGGGAAGTAGAATTGTATTTTCTATGTAAATTTATTGGGAAGCCTACCATGCTATATGACATGTTCAGAAGGATTGTTACTGTAGCTCTGATTTCTCCCAACTCTACTGAAGATGGATAAAATATCTACTGTGCACACTCTGTCCACAAACATCTCCATAAATCAGAATTAAGATATTCTCACAGTCTCTAGCGTGTTAGCAACAGTACTTTTGAACCATCCTCCCTTTCTTTCAACCGTGATTGTTTTACCTTTCCTACTGCTCTAAGCAGTATCTTTGACTCCCTATCTCTACTGTATTCAACACTGAAAATGACCAGAAAAAAAATGACCAGATTGAGGTTTTGGGGGCACCACATGATAAAATAAAGTCTTACAGAACAGTTAGAAAGGGGGAAGAACATAGAAGACAGACTCCACGCCACAGTCTGTCTTGTGTATCTGCTACAAAATATGAGAGTTAGTGGAGGGAAAGGATAAGCTCATCATACCTCCTGCATTGTTGATGCAAGGCAATAAAATCTCAAATCCACTTTGATTTCTGAAGATCCGGTGTTCATAGAAAGTCCTACATGTACTAATAGATGCAGGTCCATCAGAGACAGTATAGATTCTACACTAAGATATGGTTCAGAGCCCATCATTCCCGCTCATGTCATACAAATGCTGCTGTTGTGGTTATTTACAGCCTCAAAAAGAGAAAAGTCTGAATTTTCTGCTACAAGTCATGGCAAGAACAAAAATTACCAGTGTTATAAATACTCAGAATCACAGAATTACAGAATGGCCTGGGTTGAAAGGGGCCTCAAGGATCATGAAGCTCCAACCCCCATGCCACAGACAGGGCCAACAACTGCCACATCTGATACCAGACCAGGCTACTCAGGTCCCCATCCAATCTGGCCTTGAACAATTCCAGGGATGGGGCATCCACAACCTCTCTGGGCAGCCTGTTCCAGCATCTTACCACTCTCATAGTAAAAAACTCAAGAAGGGGCATAAGATGCTCACGCAGCTAGATCTCTCTGTTTAGATGACTGGATTGAAAAATACCACTTTTCCATAGACTAAATAAAACTGTTCTCTCAGGGTTGTGGAATGGTAGGGGAGGGTTGAGTTTTGCAGCCAGTACTGTAAATAGGCCATAACCAACAGTAAGCTAGGTCTGTTTTCTGTTCATCTGGCAAACTATTTTGTTCACTGCTGTTTCTTGCCATGACTGATGGTGCTGAAATAGAAAAGGGAGTCATTGTGGCAAATGCTCTTTTAGGTCTTCATAAAAAGAGGTTTCATAGATGAGTATGTATTTCAGCATACCATTCACCCACTGCAAACTTTTTCCAAATTATTTTTAGAAGCACACGTTATCAGGGTAATTTAAATGTAAGGGCCAAATCCTGATCTCAACTGCATGAAATAATAGTTATAAAGGCATCTGCCCGTATTGTGGACCTGCTGGTTTTACTACCAAATGGCCAACAGCTGAAATCATCACAAATTGCAGGTTTACTGCTAAATAAGCAAAATTCATATTTAATGGAAATTTCTCCACGTTAAGGATATTTGCACTGTCTGCCTGCTTCCTGGCCCTCATCATCAAAATATCTGTATGTACTTGAAATATACAACTGAGCCTGCAGCATGTTAACAATATTGTTTCCTATTTGGGGAATAAGGATACAAATAAGTCAAATAGCATGCTTTTGTAGCATAAGGTGTCTGGAGCAGAACTGGGAAGAGATCCTGGGTTTACTGAAATCCAATCTGCAGCCTTAATTACTAAACCACCCCTTTCTCTCAAAAACTAGCCCAGGATAAGCTCCAATTGATGATACAGAGAAAAAAACCTTATGAACTGGTCTGCTTATTGATAATAAGCACACTGATCTTATTTATTTCTTTAGGGACTGCTGTAGGGGTCTGCTATGCAAGGGGGCTGGACTTGATGATCTCTGGAGGTCCTTTCCAGCCCCTGCAATTCTATGATTTTGTGATTCTAAGCTCTCACAACTCTCACCTTTGGGATTTTGAGATTCTTGGTTACAGTTTCTGCTTTCTAATTCAGTTTTTCTAGTTCAGCTTAGGTTATTTTTAAGGGATTGAACCAGTCTTCACACATAAACTTGGTGGTTCTGCCTGCTTCCACTTCCTGCCAGGTAGCAGCCAGTGTTAGTCAGACATTAGGCACAGGAGTGTTCCCATTAAAGTCAGTATGCTGAATCCCAGCATTCAGAGATAGCCCTGTTGTCCCCAGATGAATGGAAACAGCTGCTCCTGGAGTGCCAAGGATTCCGAAAACTGTTATGTGGAGCCAATTACTCTGTGGGAGTAAGAGGGAGGATCACTTCATATTGTATATTCTGGTTTAGATTATGCAGGCATGGAAAACATGCATTGTCTTCTAGATGCAAACATTCTTAAATAACACTACACATTTTTGATATTTCTGTAATGCACAGTATCTGAAGAATGCAAAGATGTTTACCTCTTCATAATGAATTGGAATTCCTATAAAAAGCAACGTTTAGATACAAGTCAACTCTCAGGCTGTCCTAAAATGTACTGGTACGTGGTTTGCTTCAGAATAAAGGAGCATTTCACTACTGCATGTATACAGAAAATTAGAAACGTATGCTCTGTATGCAATGTTTTGGGGCAAAGTATTAAAAGTCAGTAAATCAAACTTAATCTAGTCCTGTGACTGACTGAGAAAATTTGCATGGTTTTCATGCAAGAAATAGCTGAATATGGAAACATTTCTTTTATTGGTAAATGGGAATGACTGATTGGCTGATTAAAATGATTAGATTGCTAATACAAAATAAATAAATGTTATAATAGGTAAAGCAAGATTTAAAAAATAGTAATGTTCTAAGCATCCTTGTATCCAGCAAGGAATCACAGAGGTTGGGAGGGACAATGCTTTGCAATTTATTTATAACTCATATGATATATATACAAAAATTTTGGCCTGAGTAATCAACCTGCAATATCACACAACTCTCCTCTACCACTCCACAAGCCTGAGGAAAAAGTTTTAATCAGATGATGGGAAAGTGCAAGTTTCAAAGCAGTCATTCAGCCAGAAATCTGTCTGCAAGGGGTACATATATATGCCCGGTAACAGTATCTTGTGCCCTTTGGGAGTAGACACCTGAATTCTCACCTGAAACATGCAGATTTTGGGAACTTTGTAACAAGAAGCTGAGAATCACTTCTAAGCTTTTGGTCTGGTTCATTTACTTTTAATACGGAAGAAAGAAATGAAATGGTTGCTTTTCATTTGTTTTTAATTAGCTGGAAGTTGTTAGAAAGTCCTTTAAAGTTCATGTTGAAGTGCTGGGTGCCAGTTTGTTAATTATTTTTACAACTTAATCCAGATTACAGATTGAAGATCTTGGCAAAGATAATGGTCTGTTAGTATTTTTCATATGTGAAATCATTGGGCATAACAGAGAACTGAGTGATGTAGCAGAGTTGCAGTTTACAAATTCACATCTTTGTCTTCCATAGAAGCTGGATTAGTTTGAACTGCTTGAGGAGGAGAAATTAGAAAACTACATGATAATGGTATTGTATCAATCATGTTCTTATACATAACCCTTTTCTGTAATAGATATTTAAAATTCATTCTCAAAGTTTCAAACTTCGAATATAATTTTAATTTTATGAGAGTGGCTTATTTATTGTTATATTGCAGAGGCTTCGTTTAGATTTATACATCACAGCAGTCTTATTTTGACTCATCATTTTAAGATACAGATGTAAAAAGTTTAAGAGAAGGGACAGATTTTCACTGTACCTAACTAGCAGAACTTATCTGTAGGTATTCTTGTTGCATCTGCTGCATTAAACACAGATGTAGTCATTAACATACTGAGAACATTTTTCCGGTACATGTTGATTAGGTATCACTCTTTTCCAGAGCCTGCTAATAAACCAATGTACATGTAGACCAGTGTATAACATTGTTAGCATCGCATCAGTTTCTTTATTCTTCCCTCTGAATACATCTGGGAAGCTTGTCTTTGATTTTAAACCAAACCTGAAGACATTATTAGCATTACCTGTTAGTGTAAACAATAAGATGAGGTATGCAATACATCTGAAAATAACTCAGTTAATATTTTAGGCTAAGAATTGTTTTCTACATGAGTAATAAAAAGTAAAATATATGTATATATATACTGTGAATTACAGATATTGCAGTTAACTGTTAACTGTAAATCTGTCTTCAATAAGCTCTTCTAAACATACATTAGCTCTCAATATTTGATTTTTTACTGTTTGGTATTACGCAAAAACATAATGAAAAGTTGTCTTATCTGCCACTCTCTCCTACACCCAGCACTCACTAGATTTTCTCACCAGCTAACAAAATAAGTAACCTTAAAGCTAGAAGAAATGGATAACAGTGAAAGTGAAAAAGAGCTACTACCAGATAAGGACAGTAGAATATTCTGTCATAGAATTTGCAGATTGTGCCATGTACCAAGATGTGTAGTGAAGTTGCAAGAAAACTGTTCAAATATATTTTTCAAATATTAATCTACATTTCAGAAACATTACAGAAAAGTTTATTGGATCTGTCATCTCCTCTGTTTCTATTCAATAATTCTGAGTCAAAGCATTGAGAAAGTGTGTGGAGTGCAACACATGCAACTCAAAGTAGCCACTGAGGGGTTCACACCTACACTAGGCTAGAACAGAATATAGGTGATTCATTAACTGTATGTAGCATTCCCCATGGAAGTGGGTCATTACAATGTTTTAAAACTTCTTCATCAGGACTTTTTTGATCCAATCCAAGAAAGACAGAAATCTTTAGTGCTGAAAGTCAAGAAATCACCTCTGATATTACAATTCACAGCTTTATTTGTGTGCCTATTTTTGCTGAGTTTTTCTCTGGTAATGTTTGTCTTCAGACCTTCCAGGTTATTGAGGTTAGTAGCACAGTCTGTGAATGTGAAGCATTACTCATAGTAAAGAAAGTCTGAGTCTGGGAACATTAAACCGAATGTAAAGATACAAGTCTGCAGCAAGATGGAATGTACCCAATGGAACTGAGGAAGCTGGACTAGGAAATGGTCCGGATTTTCCAATGGTAGATTGTAATAGAAACTGGATGTGATGTGAAACTGAAAATTACATCACCAAAGTGGAAAGCAGGTATGGAGAATAGGAGATTGCATAACATGAATCCCAAGACCTGGGACATGTCAATTTCCTCTGTTCCCCTACAATGAAAAAGGATTCAGCTTCCCCTTAATGGGTCAGGCAAACTGGAAACACCACTGGCACTGTTTTTCAAGTATGAATTTCTCTGCTTTGTCTCCACAGAAGACACTATGCTCTGTCCCAAGGCAACAGCATGAAATCATAAACAATCACATAAACCTCAAAAGAGGAGATAATCTAGACATAAAATTCAGCTTTTCCTAGCATCTGGCTCTGGTTTTCTCCTAAATGAACATGTTAGAATACTGAATTGCTCCCTGGGGTCTTCTAATCTGACTTGTTTTAGAATATTAATTCTTCCCCATGGGTTGTTGCTGTAACATGATATGAATGCCTATGGTTTGCAGGTGGCTAGAAAGTTGATCCAGCAGTCCTTCTTCAGTTCAAAGTACGTGAAGTATATGTTGTATCCCATTACAAGCTTTTTCTTTCCATAATTTGCCCATAAATAAATCAAGTTAGTTATTTAATTGCTTGCTTTTCGTGGTTTCTCATGGGATTATATTTATAACCATTCTTTGGACTGCAGGGATTTGGCAGCTGCTATGACAAGAGCTTGTTTGATTAACAACATTAAATATTTGATTGGTGAATATGATTGTTTAAATTCCACAGAAAATCTTCTATTGCGACTAAATGAGAGATATGGCTTAAAGTGAGCACCTAATAATAGATTGACAGGAATATGTCTCTTTAAGAAGAGATAAACCTGCCTGAAATGTTCATACCAGAAGCATTAGCCACAAAAGATACAATAAAAATATAATGCATCTTTTGTTACCTCAAAGAGTCCACTAGCTTTATGTCTGTTCTCAGTCAATAATAGTAATTAACTAAAAGCAATACTCCAATATGCATGATGTTGTCAGGATGCCTGTAAAGTACAAGTTTATATATAAGTACAACTTTGAGCAGTTAGATATAATTCATGTTGAAAAGTATATACTGAGGGTGGGATCATCCATCTTAGTTTAAACATCTGAATATCTCTTTATGGCCATTGGATAAGAACAAGCATGTTTAGAAGATGAGTTCTCCTATGAGAGACTACTTAGGAATTTCAAGCAAATAAATATTTGTATTTTCATTTTATTTTAAGCTGATGTGAAGTGGTGGGAACATAGCTAGCCAATGTTAAGGCTTCCTCACCCAAAAACAAGATGGCAAATCAAAGAACTGAACATACTAATTGGCCAGCTTTCCAACATGCTACAAATGCATGTCTGAACAACCTGATCTGTCAGTTGGCATTTCATAAATCATGAAAGAGGAAACATAATTCAATGGTCAGTGATATCCAGGAAACATGTCAATTTCTGGTGCATGGTGATGTCATGGGTTTCTTGCCAGAAGCTGCTAAGAAGGTTAATAGTATTGTCTGCATTAAACCAAGTATTGCCAGCAAGTCAAGAGAGGTGACCTTTCTCTACTACTCAGTATTGGTAAGGCTGCACCTGGAGTACTGGAAACTGTACTGAGCTCTCAAGTATAAGAGAGACATGGACACACTGGAGAGTCCAGCAGAGGGCCATGGAGTTGATAAAGTGACTGGAGAACCCCTCCTGTGAGGAAAGGCTGTGATTTAGGATTCAGCCTGGAGAAGAGAGAAGACTGTATCAATGTGTGTAAATACCTGAAGGGAAGGTTCAGTTATGATCTTGTCAGTGGAGCCCAGTGCTAGGACAAGAAGCAATGCACACAAACTGAAACACATAAGGTTTTTTCTGAACAACAGGAAACATTTTTTACTGTGCAATTTTCCCGGAGAGGTTGTGTAGTGTCTTCCTTGGAAATCTTCAGTAGCCACCAGGGCGTGGGCCTGGATCAGAGAATCTAAGTGTCAGCTTGAGAAGGAGATGGGACTCAATCATTCCTAGAGGTTTCTTTCAACAGCAACTATCCTGTAATTCTGTGAAGACCAGAATCTCCAAAGGTGTTTGTCATCTTAGGTCTAAAAGATATTCGTACATTCTTCTTTTTATAAAGACTTGTGATTTTCAAATATTTGATCTGGTTAAAGACAAGAAAAGTAGACAGATTAGAACACCACTGCAGTAAGTTCCTGTAGTTTTCTCAAACTAAAACCACTCACAGGGACAGAAGAATATTACAGATGACCACTCTATCATTCCATTTCCCATTTCTACCCTGTATGCTGGCTGACCTCTCTGACTCCGGGAAAGAAGTGTCCTGATTCCCAGCAGAAGGTCAGGGTAATACCTTGGACAGGCATTCAAAGGAACTTGCATAATTCAACCTGTTTATTATTGTCAAATCAATATGAAGGATTTTTAAGCCCTTATTTTCATGGCTCTGAATATAATAGGTTAAAATACATCACCTATAAGATTTCTTAAGTCTTTACATAGACTGATAATTGTATTGACATTTAAAATATGTAACAATCTTTCCATATTTTATATATTTCAGAAAGCCTTTATTTTTTTAATTATTCATAGTATTCACATGACCAACAGTAAAAATATAGTGTTTTCAAAGGCTTTTTTAAATTGCAAAACTTAGATATTGACCAAATCTGATAAATGTCATGGTGAGTATCAAGACTGTTACTAAAAATTCTCTGTGAATGATGTAAGCCTGTTTATATGTTTTTGTTCTTTTTTTTTCAAGGCAGGAATAAGTAGTAAGAGTATACAGCTTGTTTTCCATTTAGTGTCATTGGTGGAGAAAAAAAATAAAGTATTACTCAAAGCAGTGTAGTTTTAACCTAAATCAGAAGGTCTTCAAAATGTGCTGGTTACACATTCTAAATAGAAAAATATAAATCAGATGGAAAATACTTTTCTTAGGGAGGATTACATTTCATTCTAATTTTAAAGAAACCCTGTCTGATCTGAAATTTCCAGGGGATGATTTGCTGTCACTGATGAAACAGCTGATGCAAATGTTAATTTTAAATGTCCTGAGAACATTTGATACCTGTTATTTTGGAGGCTTTTGTACTTTTATGTTGACATCAGCGCTGAGAACATATGCCTGTTCTTCTCTTCTTGGCTATTTAAAAAAAAAACCAAACATCTACTTAAACTACTTCTAGGCTTTCTAATGATTTCAGAGGTACAGGATGAAAGACTTACGCTGAAGAAAACCAAGAGCAAGAAATAAAAAACATTAATGTAATGAATATGGGGCAAATGATTGATCACATCAAGATTTATTTGTAGAAATCAAGTTAAAATAGCATTGTGAGTTGAATTAAAAACAAAACAAAACAACAAACAAACACTTTCATAGAAGAGGGAGATATCTAGAACATATGTGTAGTCCACAACTAAGTGATGGACAAATATTTTGCTACTCTTTTAGTACTGGGAGATGCTGAGCCACAGGGATTGTTATTTCCATTTCTAACCATGCCTGTGCAGGATAGTCAAATAGATGAGCAGTTAATCTTTTTAATCAAGTTATTTATTTATCAAATACTTATTCCCTGCAAATACACTGATACGTAAAAGAAGGATAAGATAAATCCTTCATTCCTTCATGTCCAGAAATCTCAGGCAATGGTGAGGCAATCAGAGTGGAAATGCTGTGAGGGCTTAGGGCAGTCCCTTCCCCCTGCCTTTGTCTTCCCATCCGTTTTTTATCACTCCCTTGCTGGAAGCAGAGAGCAGTGGAAGGAATTTTCTCATGTGCTTCAATCAAATACAGTCAACCATTTCAATTTTACAGAGCCTTTCAAAGCAGGTTAAAATTAGGAAATTAATTTCTTGTTGATGTGGATGAATGCTCACAGCCTGATCTCTTGATTTGTTTGCAAATGGCCTTGTCTATCAGAAGTATAATTAAGCAAACTCTTAAGGTGCAGAGCACAGGCTCAACATGAACATCCGTGGTTAATTATTTTTTAGAGAGAATATGAGTTGTAACTTGTTATTTATGATTAATGAATTATTATGTGTTCCACTTGTATTACAAGTATTACAAGGTATTCCACTACTAATGTTCCTGACAATAAAGATATATAGCATAAAAGATCCCTAGCATTCACGAATGATGACTCATGGACAGAAGTGTCTAGTATATTAGTATGTGCATTAGGAGTCTTCAATAGGTGGTTGGTTTTTTTTATTTTTTTTTTTTTTAACTTAAGCTAGAATCACAGAATCATTTGTGTTGGAAAAGGCCTTCAACATCATCAAGTACCAGCTGACTAAGTCTACTTGGTCCCTTTACTAGACACCTACATGGCACCTCTAGTGCCATGTCCACATGTTCTTAAATACCTTCAGGAATGGGGAATTCCTATTTAAATATTAAAACTTGAATGGAAATTCTGTTGCATACTAAAACATTTGTTTAAGAGAAGCTTAACTAAACTTCTGCATTGCTTGACACTGGTCACTTATACCTGTCATAAAAATAAATTAACCTAAATACCCTAAAAGAGGAAATAAAGAGCAAATGATTTTCTAGCAAAACCCACTGTGTGCAGGAGTCACTGGGGTTATGGGGGTAACAGCGCCCAACTGTTTCATGTTGTGGTAGACCATTTGGTTATGCCTTTGTAGGTAGGTAACAGGGAGAGCTGTTGTAATGATTTCACAGTGAAAACGTTCCCAGTCTTGAAGAGTTCTCATTTTTTAATTCCAGTCTTGCATGTCATGCAATTTTTCTATTCTGCCAATCTGTAAAATGTCTGTTACAATTGCTAAATTGCAGAAAATTTATAATGTTATTACAGTGCCTGGCATGTTGAAAACATGGGCTATTTCTAGACAGTATTCATTTTATTTCCAGAGAATCCCAGAATCCAAGATACTCTCTGATGAGGAACTACTGCTAAAAAGATGTAACAACATGGGCTGAAAATATGACAATTTAAGGGGCAGCAATTCAGCAGTGTAACCCCTAATGGATGCTTAAAATTTCTTCGGTATTCTTTGAGAACTGCAGGAAAGGATTGGTATGTGTGAGACCTGGAAGTTTACACTAAGTAACATGATGTTACTGTATTTTCAAAGCTGTCAACAAAAGATCCATTAAGCAAGGAAAATCTCAAGCGAAAGACTGCAAGCTTGTAAAACTGTTCAATTTAACATGTAATGAAATAGCTTCTCCAATCTTTATTAAAGTAACAACGAAATATACTATTAAGCAGGAAATATCAAATATTAATTTCTGTGTCCTCCTGAGTTTCACTATCTATCTTTAAATTTCACATCAGTGGAAAATGTGAGTGACTATGTTATTAGAATCAGAATATGTCTAGTTAATAATTACCTACTATGTGCACAGCAACAATTTACAAGCCCTCTATTCATTAGCAATTTGAAAAGAACTTTCAGATGGGTTATTTGGCAAATTTCAATTAGGTTAAAAATGCCTTGGAGGGCTAATTACATATTGTGGTATTTATGCAGACATCAAAGATTTAGTTGTTTAGGCAAGGAAAACTAAGGTCATCTGACTTTTTAAAAGTATTTAGGAAGAGTTCGGCTTATTCCAACCTAGAGTTTTACTGTAAATAGATATCTCAGTTAAAATAAATATTACTTACTCTGATAATCCAAACTTCTATATCAGTTGTGTCCATAATATTATTTTTTTTTCTTTTCTGCAGTGCGTATTACTGTGTAGATAAGGTAATACTGAAGAAAATCCCATGCTACTGATTTTTGCTGTAGCTTTCATGAACATAAAGTCATAAGTGCCACTGGAATTCAGAATAAGTTAAGACACTTAAAACCCTCTAAAAATGAGCAGGCTTAAATTTTTTCCAGACCACTTGATAATGATCTGAGTGAACTGTGTGTATGAGTTGCGTTTGAATTTGTTTTTCCAGGTTTACAATGCTTCTTCTTGTTCACTGCTGCTTCGTCTGAACCAACCTCAGCTTTTGCTAGAAGACGCAGCATCTTAACTAAATTAAAAATAATAACCTAGTTATATATAAATAATTAAGCTAACAAACTTCACAAACTTTATAAAGAGCTAAAAACAGAGTAAAATTAGGTACTTATCAGCTAGATTCTAATTACCAATATGCAAAATTGCACTAAAAATTGTGCACTTCCAGCATAATATTTTCTGGTATAAAACCAGGTTTTGCATTTCTTGTGCATCGTGTGCTTTCATGGTTGAGTAAGTTCAATTTATCATTACTACATGTACAGTCACTGATTCCAAATCCTTGAAAATCAAGGGAGATGTTTCCTGAGTATCAAAGTAATCAAGCTTTAGTCTTTCACAACCAGCTTTTCTGTTTTTTTCTGTGACTGTGTGTCAACTTGATGTGATTGCTTTTATAAAGACCTTCTTTCATAGCTCACTTGAGCATATGTGACTTCAGTTGCATCTTTCTGAAAATATGGACATAAAGATTGACAGATCAGGAGAGGGGAGATAGCAGTCTGGCTTCTTCTTGTCCTCAACAGCAATGAGACAGTGACTGTAGGAAGAATTATAGGAGAGTCTGATCAGGACATGAGACAAATGAATTCACTGTGAGGATAAATAAGCAGATTGCCAGACAAGTCTGTGGGATCTTCACCAATGGAAGTTCATAAAGCCTGACAGCACAAGTTCATATGTAACTCAGTCCGAAATGTTGGCCCAGTTTTGAGCTTGACCAGATTGCCTAGAAGATCCTTTCCACGCACAGTGCTTCGCAATCACACTTTATCCTTCCCAGCAGGGTACACATACCACCAGGCCATGGATATCCTGAGGAATGCACTTTGGGGTGGAATGTCTCTGTACTTCTTGGGTGAAGCCAGAAATAGCCCTGGTAAGTGGAAATTCTTCCTTTGTGTTTTCAGGGTGAGAGCTCATTATGAGGTGCCAGTCAGATTTACCCAACAGCCCTTCTGAGTCTTCAGTCTGTCCTTGCAGTGGATCAGCTTTAAATGGCAAGGTGGGATTTTTCAAGAATACCTGCTGGTATGGTTGTTAGGACATCTTTTGAGTTAAAGTTTGATCTTGCCTTTCTCACTGCTTGCACTGCTTTTGTAAAAGAACAGCTGACTGGTTGTGTTTCCATTAATGATTGCTTGTTAGCATGTGAAACCGAAGTTAAGCATTTGAGGAACTTCTGTGACAACTGTGTAATCACTGAATTAATCTAATTGCAGGTATAATGCAAGTGGGTTAGGAAAGTGCCATCAGATCATAACAATTTGCAAGCTCATGATGTTCTAAAACAGTCAATAACCTAGAAACAAAAGGTACTAATCACAAAAAATGCTTCCAGTGGATATTTTCTACTTCATATATCTTTTGATTTGTATGTGAATTTTCTACTGGAGTAGAAAATAAGCATGTTTTGGAAAATTTCTAAGTTTTACCAAGTGATGTTGATTCATCTTGTCTTACACATTAAACCATACGACCGTGTTCACATTTCTCTTAATGAGAGGTTGATTCTATCTGAGGACTGCCTATTGGCTTTATTTAGTTGTATGGCAGGCTGCTGAATGACATGTCATGGGGTATTTTTTGTCAAAGTAAAGAATCAAAAAATACTGAAAAGAAATTTGCAAGATAAAGGAAAAGAAGCATAGAAATGAAAAACACGACAATGCTAAAAAATGAGAATAAAACAAATCAATTCACCACCCAGGCCACTACGCCATCCTGTAATTCATCAGTAGTTTATTCTACCAAAGGCTTTCATTAAAAGATTGAAAATCTTCCTTATTCCTTGTTTACAAATGTTTGAACTTCAGAATATCTCCCAGATTCTTTGGGAAATGTTGATTGCTCATTTTTAAGAACAGTTAATTCTTAAGCCCAGTTAATTCTTTAATGTCTGCTGTATCTGGGAATCTATCATGGCTGTTGGTCATTTCCTAGCAGGCAGTTTAGATGTGGCTGCCTTATTTTGGAAAGTAAGAAAGCTCAGCTGTATTGAAAAGAGACAGATTAAACCAGCTGGCCTCAGGGTAGATAATGGTCCCTGAAATGTGTTATTTACTTGTGTATGTGTACTGTAGGATTTGAGACACAAAGTGGGATTTGGCTACTTAGCGCTTGTCAGTAGGGATATGGAAACCCTGAGAAAGGCAGTTGTGGCTTTTATTATTTCCCTGTCTTTAAACACAGCACTGGACGCCAGGCCACGTCCTGGTGCTCGGATTCTCAAACTGGCAGCACCCAGCTAACCAAACTTTCCCAAGGTCAGGTTCTGTGAGCTTCTTTGTAAACTGCACAGTGAAACTGATATTCACAAAGCTGCTTTAGAACAGACTTCTAATTTCATGGAAGGCTAGAGGCTCAAGAAAAATGTTGTTATGTTTTTTTGTTGTTGTGGTTGTTTGTTTGTTTTTTTAAATGTGGGCATCAGAACTAATTTCTGTGAATAGAATATGTTCAATCAGCTTGAATGCTTAGGAATTCTAATTAGCCACACATGTCAAACAGTACAGATTTTCCTCTTCAACTGGAAGAATGTTATTCCAGACCAGCTGATAGGTAAATTTATTTACTAAAAAGTCACATGAAGCAGTCACTTCAAATTCATGATTTGAAATGTGCTTTTTCCACAAATAATTTTTTTCCAGAATAAATGTTTGTTAAGATCAGGAGTTAAACAACAAAAAGAACATACAGGAATTCAGTTCTCTATAGTCCAGGAACCTGTACTTCTCCATAATTCTTCTTTCTCCTTGGCTGATACAGTGAGAACTTCCCCATAATAAATACATAATTTCCCAGAAAAGCAGTGAGAAAGCGGGAAAATGCAGCCAAAATGAACTCGGTTTTCTTTACTAAATATTTTTGGAAAATATTTTGTGTTATTTGCTCAATCCTAATAAATCATCCAATCCATTTAATTGACATTGAAGCTATCCATATGATTATTATAGCTGCACTGACTTCAGCTGAGCTACTTTCAGTTGTATTAGCAGAAGACCAAGACTAGGGAATTAACACTCTGGCAAGTTTATCATCAGATGCTCTCTGTGGTAGTGTTTTAGAAAGTCATAACACAAGACAGTGGAATGTCAATAATCAGTCTTTAGTGTCTCTCTGTTTCTTATTCTCAAATGCCTTTGCGTGCAGTCATGTTAGTATGCATACAACATTCTGTCCTTGCTATTTATTCATGCTAATGTGATTTCTCATTTGCTTAGTGTTCCTATTTTGTTGTTTCCTTCTCTTTTAAATTCACTTCTTCCTGTCACATAAATATTCATTTTTTCATGCTTCTCTCTACATTGCCTCCCAATATATCCACTTCCATTAGAAATGCAAACTCTGAATATAAAGAGACAGAATTTTCACACTTTTCACACTTTTAAAATATATTCCACCCAGAGGATTCCAGGCACTGGAATGGCCTGCCCAGGGAGGTGGTGGAGTCACCATCCCTGGCAGTGTTCAAGAGGAGTCTGGATGAGGACCTATGAGATATGGTTTAGTGGCTTGTGGTAGCAATGGTAATGAGAGGATGGCTGGACTAAATGATCTTGTAGGTCCTTTCCAACCCTGTGATTCTATGATTCTATGATTCTATTATTTAAGTATTGTTCTTCCTCTGTTCTTGGTTTCACAGACTTTCTAGGATGCCTAGAAACATTAAGGGATATTTTTTTAGTTGATACTGTTTTTTTGGTAACTTCTTTTACACATGTTGAACTAATATCCAGAGATGCCACATGATAGAATTTTTACTCTTTCACAAACAGTTCCATGCTTTTAGTATCAAAATTGCTATCATAGTTTGAAGCCAACCCGCTTTCTAGCCAGTTGCACTTATTTAAAATTATTATTTTTGTCCAATCCAATTCCAGGATAAAAGTTAAGACAAGTAAACTTCTTTATGATGAACAAACTGTTTTGTTGGATTGCACACTTCCTGAAGAAATACGTATGTTTAAAGCCAAAAGGCAGCAATTTTTAAGGCTTGATGTCCATTGTGAGGAAAAAATTATTTCCTCATTCAACCCCTTCCCATCCACAACCCGAAGAAAAAATGCTCAACAGGACAGGCAGACCCAGCAGTATTTCTGGCAAGTCATTTCACTGTTCTGCAATGGGGTTTCCCCACCAATTAAGTTGAATTAATTAAAAAGTTGAAAGAAGAGTTTGTCTTCAAATGTTTTTATGATTGATGCAGTTCTAAATGAAATTCTTAGAAATATTTAGTAACAATTTCTGATAAAAAAGTGTAAGATAATGTTATCACTGTCTTGTAAAGTTCATATTCAGCAATGCTGGTATATAAAAATAAAAGGCAAATTCTGCAGTCGTAACTCCCATTAGAGAGCAATTAGTCATATGGAGATCCCATATCTCCTCAATCTTCTTTTTGTTCATTGATTTTCCACCTCTCCTGTAGAGGAATGAAGAAAACAGCATTTGTGGTTCCTTGTTCCATAATTTCCCCTAGGATCTTTAGAATATAAAACTAAGATAGTTATTTTTTATAGCCATAATAAGGAAGCATTGCCTGTTCATAGATTCAACAGTTTTTAAGGTAATGTAACAGATCAACAATTTTTGTCTAGTGTTTCTATATTAAGTCCATAAATTTTGTCTGAACTAAAACTATAGCTTTTAAACTTACTCTATCTATATTTAAACAGCTAGTATGATTAAGAAATGACTATATGTGTACATAAATTTTACAAGTCAGAGTGTCAGTGTGGCAAGACCTCACAGTAAACAGTAGGAAACTTTTATTTCTCAAGATCACTTGAGAAATAAAAATATGGGTAAGATCTTGTGAAA
The DNA here is from genome assembly GCF_019232065.1 of Centrocercus urophasianus. Lineage (NCBI taxonomy): Eukaryota > Metazoa > Chordata > Aves > Galliformes > Phasianidae > Centrocercus > Centrocercus urophasianus. Next base: position 23,667,429 of record NW_024884142.1, read on the forward strand.
ATATTACAGTACTGAAACTCTTCTGAGAAAGAAGCAGGGTTCAATTCATCCTCTTAATATCAACTGCCTTCCCAAAATCCATACTTGACAGAAGTCTGCAAAAGTCTACATAATTTCATAATTTCCTCCACTTTGGTTTATCAATGTGTAACTTCTCTGTCTCATTTTGCTACTGTAAATCATTTTTTTTCATATTGTAAAAAAGAGGACAAAAATCTTGAAGAATTATTACCGAGCTAAAATAGGATGAGATGTCTACTTTCAGCAAGTCCAATAAAATTTAAGATTACTCTGAGATTTTAAAATGTCTCATTAACCTGCTTTGCCATTTTTGTTGGTCTGTGCTTTTTTAGGGATATAGCCAGGCCAGATCCTAAAGCAGAGCAAACATTTGTGAAAAAGCTTATGTTTATGAAATATTTAATAGAGTGGAATGAAGTGTGTTAGAATTATACAGTTTGTTAAATTAATAGTTAATAGCTAGTTGTGCTTGATTATTTTTTCAAAACTTAAAATTTGGTTCATATGTGACTCAATAACATGGATTTCAGCATTAATCTCTACTTACTGCACAAATTATTTCTAATTATTATTCATGAATTATACTAAGTCCTGAGTTGGAAGGGACCCACAAGGATTATTCAGTCCAACTCCTGAGCTCCACCCAGGACCACCCAAAACCCAAACCATATTTCTGAGAGTACTGTCCAGACACTTCTTCAGATGTGTTGAAATGCTAAAGAGTACCACACCCTTCAGAGACTTTCACAAAACAGGAGAAATAATTTGTGAAAGAAAACTCCTACCCTGCCAGTAACAAAAATAATAATAAAACAGAGAATCTACCTCTACCAAAGCTCTCACTTCAGTGTATTAGAATGGAGATGAAGAATTCTTTTTTTGAAGAGGAATAACTAAGCACACAAATATGTCCTTTGCAGAAAGAAATGTATGCTTAATATCCATGGGGATGGCATTCAAAAGCTAGGAGAAAAAAAAATCAAAAAATATTGTTGAGCAATTGTGTGCTTAGAGTGCCACAAATTGTACTTAGGCTGACTGGAGACACAGACAAGATACAAGTCCCACGGCTATTGATAAAGTCACGCTCTGAAAGACAGACTTTTCTCTCCAGTTGAATTTTTCCATCCTACTGGAAGGATGGACTCCTCTATCTTAACCTGATCTCTAGAGTATTTCTGCAGTGATTTTTTTCCAAGACGAATTTTGAAGAGAAAACTGATTCTGATCTGCTTGAGCATCTTTTTTCTTTGAACTCATATTCCCTGGCAGTCTTTTTGGGTGATTCTGCATCTGTATGGGCATTTTCTTCTTCATGTTGTCTCCCTTTATTCTTTAATTTCATCTTCTTCCTACTCAAAACCTGAAAAGCTAAAGATTAAATGAAATGGGGTTTCATAATTTTGTAATATCATTGGTGGATTATGCAGTTAGAGAGAAATGGCAATTTAATATGAGAAACTGTGAATCTCATGTGTGTCTACAGAACCAAGTCTATATAGGCACACTAGTTTTTTGGAAGTTTACTTTTCACAGAGCTTCTAATACCATGGTGGTTTACAGACAAGCCAAATTTGTTGCAGCATTCACTTCCATAAGAGAAGAATTGCTTTGCCAAGATTCCTGTAAGGCTTAGAAAGGACCTAAAAACCTAAATGTCTGTGCATTGGTAGCTTAATTTTTGAATTAATGTGCAGGAAACAGTCTCCATTGCTAATATCACTAGAAAAATTTATAAGAATGCCGTTAGATAAATTTATAGAACATAGTTTGGGGATCTGAGTACTAAGCTGTCCAAAATGCAACACAGAGTCAGATTGGTAGGCTGCACCAAGGAATGGTATTTCATACACACATACCTCTATGCTCAGTATTTCTTACTAGCTAGGTCTAGATCACCTGTAGTTCAGAGTGGTTTTGTCATGACAGCCTTCTACAGATGTGTGGATAGTAGGCTTTAAGAAATTCAAGTGGCCTTGCGCAGTTTGTTAAACAGTTTTTCTTATACATACATATGAAAGTTGTAGATTACATGATTTTCTTGGGGTTGTATGCTTAGTTCTAATAATCCCTAAGAAAAATTATACTCTGTAGTTGGCTTCAAAAGTAATACTTCCTATTTATTTTCATGCAAAATACAAAGAATAAGAGGAGCACAATTACACTATTTGGTAGTGCAAATTCTCAGCTACAAAATGATATTTTTCAACAGTCACAACCATTAGCTATGTATTTTTGCAAGCTGTAAAAAAGAGCCTGTGTGCTGTGCTTGTAAAAAGCTACACTAGCAGAGGTGACCCACTGTCACTGTCATTGCTGCTGAAATGCACCACCCACCGCCTCACTGTACTCACATCCACTGCTTGGTCTCTGTAAACGTTCAGCAAATATAAATGAATGTTAATGGGTGCCATTTTTTTCTGAATGGGGGGATTCAATGGCACACCTTTGCTTCACAGTCACTTCTGCCATTTGCTGCACAGAAACAAAACATAACACAATACTGGTGGGAAGGTTCAGCCTCTACTGTCATACCACCAACATCTGCCTCTGACTCCATGGGTCAACTTAATAAAATAAAAGGCATTACTTTCAGAGCAACCTTCATATCTATTTCTTTTGCGTGAAACAGTGTCAGTATGGAGACATTTGCATTTCTTTCATGTGATACTGTGTCTTAAAAAGTTCACATTCTGTAAATGCAGTAGGAACCGGATGACAAGAATCAGGACCCTTGTTCACACTTTTAAGCCTTGTTTCCAGTTATTCATCTCTTGGCTCTGAGTATTTCTTGTTTAGCTTTTCTAGTGGTCACATTTTCAGTCTGCTTCTCCTTTGCACATTCTGCCCCTACTGTTTTCATTTTTCTCTAAAAAAAAAAAAAAAGCATTTGTTAATGAAAGAACAATTACCTATTACTACAAGCATTTACGTAGATCTTTAAATTATAGGAGACATTAAAGATTTGTTCTACTACTATCGGTCAGATAGATTAAACGCTGAAAATTGAAGTGTCAAATTCAGTTACGTGATTTAAAATTGATGAGAATGACTATGCAGTGCTGCTGCTTACAGATGCCTACGTGTAATGATTTAAGCCTGCATTCATTTTTTTGTTTGCTTTACATTATTATTTGCCTTATCTCTTGGTACTGTGTAACTCACCCCCAAAAAAGACGTGTCCTTGGAGCAAATGTCACAGAATTGCAGTAGAATGCAGAATGCATGGCAAAGTGTCATACTTGTTGTCAGGGAAGAGAAAAAAAATTCTAGCTAAATTATTAGAATTCTTGTTATATTTCCATTTTATGTTTTTCTCTTTCAGGTTTCTTTTCCCGGTAAATAATAGTAGCATTACATGACATGATTATAGAGAAATTAATGTAGTACATGACACAGAAAGATAAACCTTTCCAAATTCTTAACAAGGTCTTTTATTAAGCTATGAGTAATACCAGCTATATATGGAAACTGCTGACTTAGCTGTTGCAAAATACGTTCACACATTATTTGCTTAAAACGAGCTTGAGTTCCAGGATACTTTTTGTACATTTCTCTTACACATGCCAAAATTCTGGCCTCAGCCTCATAAAACAAGCAAAAACAATATTGAAATCAGAATGAAAATGGAATCATTGGATTAGCAGAAGCTGAGTGACAGCACTTCATCTGTGTATCATGAAGTAGAAAAGTAAAAAATTAAATGTAAGATGGAAACAAAAGAGGACTGGAAGATGTTCTGCCATTTAATGAGCAAATCCATACTTTCCTGGAAAACGTTGCATACATATTTTTACTAGAAAACTTGCTTTTGCCTTCTGGAAACTCATTTGAAATGGAATTTAATGAAATTTTAATCGAATGCATTCTTTTCTAACAATTCAAACTGTTTTTCTTTAAAATTGAAACACTGAAATGAAGCTATCACTGCAATTCTTAAGACCACATACCTCTACAATAAAAATACTATATTAATATAGTAAAGTAATATTATGACAATTGTTTGTAATTTTTTCGATCACTTAAGTCCTTTGTATTATAAATGTAATGGTTATAACTGTACAGTTAAATAAACAACTCCAGAAAACATTCCTAGCCACTGAAACTGTACTGTCTATATGGCAAAGCTGTTAAGTGCATGGTGCATTTTTGGCATCTGCTAGTTAGCACACTCCTGGTGAGGCTCAGAGGTTAAAAAGACATACTCTCATTTTCAACAGGTTGTTCACGTCTGGTTACATAATTTCTCATAGGCAGTTTTGGACATGGGCTGTTGAATGCCAGCTGGCCTCATTGCCAAAAGTACAATCCCAAGCACCTTTAATTTACTGCTATTGACACAATCATTGTGTCTATCCAATACTTTAGAATACATGAATAATCCAAGCCCAACTGTTACTGCAGAGATGACATAGAGGGGCACTTGCACAGATTTGTCAGACTGCTCTAAGAAGTTGAGTCTTCTGCCTCTACTCATGCCATACAACTTTCCTACCTAGATTGCTATCTGTATAATTAAGAAGAATCCAACTTCTGGTGGGAAAAAAATAATACACTTCAAGGTAACAGCTATGCCTGAGTAAATACAAACTGAAAAGCAGAAGTGCTGGAAATTCTGTTGCTACCAACCCATTAAAACAAACACCTCATAGAAATTATTTCTAAATGTGAATGTAATGCAGTTCTTTAATGAATGTGATGAAATACTTTTAGGATACCCTCTAGAGAGTATGGTGAACTATGTAGACAGAGAAACGGAAGTATTTTTATTATTTAAGAAACCTTATAATAAGAGTCATGTGGTCAGACAACAGGTTCCTGTACAGTATCTTGAATGTTTCATATTTACAATTTCAGACACTGATGCTACTTTAGTCTGTAGGCAGAGGAATGAAAGCAAAGTCCAGGGAAGTTACAAAAAAGGTACGGGACCTATTGATTTCTAAGGATTTCAGATACACAGGAGATACACACCTTGGGAAATTATACCTGGTAATAACTACAAGCACAAACAAATTTAAATATCCTCTTCTTACTAGTGTGTTTCTAAATCCTCTTTATTTTGCATCATTATGAGATTCTGTCCATTGGTTTTCAGGCACTATGTAATTTTATTTGAACTGGGCATAAGGCGATTAGTTACTCAACACTGTTGCCTTGGCAGAAAACAAAACAAGCTCATTAAAGTCCATTTAGATTATAGTAAGAAGAGCCTTCATAACTAAGAAAGGGCAAAATATTTGTAGTTAGAAGAAAAACAGTCTTATGTGTTTGACTACTTAGTTCAGGAGCACATATAAGTAAGAAAAGTCCTGACAAAGAATAATGCCATCTGTCAATAACACCCTGCAATGCCTTGGCTTGCCTAGCAGCGATGACATTAACTCTGACTATCAAAGATTATCTTTGCTAGGGCTCTTGCCTCTATTCAATGTCATATTTTTGTGTGTGAGTATACCCAGCTGTTTCCCTTCTCCTCTGGGGAATTGCTTGCACAGCTGAAGGAAATGTATGAAGTTCAAGGGAAGAACAATTTAGCAACTTTATATATATTTCTCTGTGTGCATATATATATATCTATAATTCTGTGTTGCATTGCTATTTGTTAGTATATGGGAACTGCTGAATCACGGCCTGAACCTGTGATCACCTGAGGCGAGCAATGAGTTGGCCACGGGAGCACAGCCGAAAGCAATTCACCTGTGCTGCTGGAAGGGGTGGAGCCTGGCTCCACCTTTCCTGGACCCATTTAAGAGCTGACTAGCAGTGGGGAAGGATCTCTTCTGGAGGTCCTTTCTCTGGAGTTTTGCAGTGAGTGGGTAAGCTTTCTATCTGTTCTCTTTTTGTTATTATAATCTGTTTTGCCAAACTCTTGTGTTTATTTCATAATTATAACATCTTTATATTCATTGACTATACACTTGCATAATTTTTTTTGTTCCATAACAGAAAGGAATGAGCTGTGTCACTCAAAGGCAAGTGGAATGTGACCTGCAGGCCTCACAAGGATTGACTAGTGACTTTGTAAATTCTGAAAGGATGCTGTTTGAGATGGACTAGAATGTCACTGAGCATGATAGGTTATGTAAACTAATACTGGTTGAGATTATGAACTTGAAATATGTCTCCATGGTCACACACAAGAAGTATGTTTACTTAGACTTAGACTTAGACTTAACAGAAAAGACAATATAAGGGTATGTAGGAGAGTGCTGCCTCTTTTAAGAGTACCTAGTCAAGGACCTTTTCTTATGCAACAAAGTGATAATAAGAACAGTAGGAAGTCATGAGAACAAAAACCGGGTCAATAATACTAACTGATAAGAAAAGAGATGGTTTGTGGGAGTGTTGGCTTGTGAATGTGGTGTGCCTGAAGGCTGTGTGTGTGAATATTGTCTGTGTGCAGTGAGCTTCAAGCTGGTCCAGTGGGCATACCTGTGATGTGAGTGAAGGACCTGGGAACTGGGCTAAGAGATAGGCAGCAGTAGAGCTAAAAAAGATTCATTAATGTGTGTTTGTGAGCCTAGAAAGTGAGTGTGTACATGTGCACCATTGAAATTCTGTCTCTGCCAGCTGGAGAGGAGGAAGAGGTCCCAGCTGTATACATTTCATGTGTATCCTCTTTGTAAGTGCTGTTGAAGGCATTCCCTCAATGAGACAGCCTGTGCTACCTGTTGTGCCAGTGCCCCCTCTCTGCCTCTGTGTGCATCTGTATATCTCTAGGATACATGCTCATCTTTGCTTCTGGTTGAGTATGCAAAAGGAAGGAGGCAGCCACATCCACTGCTAGCCAGACACCCCACGTCCTCAGGTACTAGGCTGGGTGCAAGCAGCTCAGCAGAAACACTCTTGTTGGAGTGCCTTGTGGAGGCAGTCACACACTTCACTTAAAAGACAAGTCTGAATTTTTGCTTAGAACTGAAAGATTGAGAGTACCAATAATGCAAATTAAGTCAGCTGCTGATGTTTCAGTTAAATCAGTGAACACCAAATATGTCTGACGTGCTAGTGAGTGATGCCAGAAGAAATGGGAACTTGCTAACGGAAAAAAAAAAGAAAAAGAAGAGGTAAAGCTGAGTAAGCAAACAGACCAGTAAATGTGAGCTGAATCCCAAATGCTGACCTTACTTCCAAATAACAAACATACCACTGTTTGTGTTTCTGATGTAATTGGTAGCTGTAGACAAGCCAAATATCACAGGTAACATTCAGGTGAAATTTTTGAGAATGTTTTATTTTGTGAACGCTGTAGTGCACTTCCATGTTCTTTTCTAGATCCTGGTTGTGAACATGATCTCTGATACGTACATAATTATGAACATAATCTCTGATACATTAAGTTCTTTAGCAGAGAAAATATGTGAAGAAAGTGAGAAGGGACTCTTCTAAACCAACGTCTTAGTCTATAACAGAAGTTGGATGTAGTTGGGGTATTCACCTGAAGCCAAACTTCCCAGATAGGAATTGTTCTTGGGATTATAGATGCATGCATCTCGCATTATAAATAAAAATAGAATCCCTAAAGCAGGGGGATTGGAATTAGATGATCCTAAAGTCCCTTCTAGCCCAAACCATTCTGTGATTTGCAGAGAAAATCCTAATGAATCTCAGTGCTCCTAATATAGGGCATACCTGTAACTTTAGACCAAAGAGATATGATTTAAATCTCTTAGAATGAGCCTTTAAAACATCAGTAGATGTAATGCTAGCAAAGAAATAAGTTTCTATGAAGTATGGAGCTCCAGTCATATCACTAAGGAGAGTGGCTTGCTTAGTATATTTGACTTTACAGCTTGTTTCAACAAATTAATGAAAACACTGACTTCATGACTGTGATGCTTTTAATTTGGTCACCAGATGTGCTGAAGTTCAGATACAAACTGGTTAGAAAGGCTACCAGCTTGTTAAAACTGATCCTGTAATCCTATGAGCCAGACTGTAAATCAAATAATCACTGAGGCTGTGTCTTGCTAAGCCTGCCTACTGCTTCTGAGCTGGGAAGCTAGTTGAGCACTAAATTACTCTTTCTTATTTTCTGCTTGGCCTATTCAGAACTGAAGGACTTTTTATTAGATTGCTTTTGCAGTAAGAAGTTAGGAATTGATCCAACAAAATGTTTAAGTACAGGCTGAGTCCTTGGATGTGATAATCGAACACATAATGGTAAGCCTGTGCTTAAAGATTTTGCTGAGTCTTGCAACTCTACCCAGGCTGACTATGTTGAGTTTAAATTTACCTTTGTGATTACTTTTCTCCACAAATAAAATATGAAATTATGATACCCTGAAGAGACAGCCTGAATCATCTTTTTCCTCTGCACCTATTGAACCCCTCAATGTCATTGACTTGAGACTCCATAATAAATTTTACTTCCATTTTCCATGACTCAGGGTGGACTGCTCCTCAGCTTTCCTACATTGTTTTGACACATCTGCATATGTTGTTACTTAGACTGTAGAGCATCCTATTGCTAAGTCTGCCATATACGTTTATATGCCCTATCATATTAAACTGAGACAGAGGAGATTTAGGTTAGATATTAGTAGGAAGTTTTTCACTCAGAGGGTGGTGACACACTGGAACAGGTTGCTCAGGGAGGTTGTGGATGCCCCATCCCTGGAGGCATTCAAGGCCAGGCTGGATGTGCTCTGCGCAGCTTGGTCTTGTTGTTGGAGACCCTGCACATTGTAGGGGGTTTGAAATCAGATGATCTTTATGGTTCTTTTCAATTCAGGCCATTCTATGATATATTGGTGCATGGAGTTGTTCCTCTCAATTTCTTTTGTTGAACTCCATGAGATTTCTGTCAGCTCACTTCTCCAGCTGCTCCTCCCAGTTTTATGTAACCTGCAAACTTGCTGGGAATGCTGTCTGCCCTGCTGCCCATATAATTAATGAAGGTGTTAAATAGGACTGGATCCAGTACTGGCCCTTGACATGCACTTCTAGTCTCTGACCTCCAAGTAGACTTTGTACCACAGATCACTACCCTCAGAGCTTGACTATTCAGCCAGCTTTCAACTCACCTCACTGCCCATCCGGTGCATGCTTTAACACCTTCTCTGTGAGGATTTTAATGAGGAAAGTCAATGGCCTTACTGATGTGCAGGTAGACTGTACCCAGTGCTCTCTCCGTATGTACCAAACTAGTCATCTAACTGTTTATCAGGCTGGCCAAGCATGGCTTCTTCTTGGTGAGTCCCCAATAACTATTCTTCATGATTTTCTTGTCATTTTTGTGCCTGCCACGCATGGATGTGTGTCATTCTTCACATTTTCCTGTATTTCCTTACAAAACTTCTCCTATCTTCTGGATGTTTTGTTTGTCTTTCTAATTTTTTTCTAGGAAAATATGTCCAAAATTAAACTCAGATACCCATGATCTAAATTAGATGTTAGAGTATGTTTTTGATGCAACTTGCACTGGTTTTTTTTTGTTTGTTTTTAAAAACTGACCTCTCACTACACTTTGCTAAGATAATCTCCTTTCCTGCAGTTTGGAACTAATTAATCTCCAGTGTGACAGTTTTATTTTCAAAATTATTTCTGATTTTTGAAATCTCTTTAGGCATGTATCTTCTGGATATATAACCACATATAATCTGTTGTTTTTGGAAGCCACATAACCCAGGAGTCTGTGTCCTGCCATTGCTACTATCTCCTACTCTCTTGAAGGGCTGTTGCAGTCTCCCAGAATTTTGTATTTTATCCTGCCTTACTCTGAAGGGAATGTTGCCCACCAATGACAGCTGCCATGTACATACCATGGTACAACAGTAAAAAAAAAAAAAAAGTTGTCATGAACTCTTTCTTTGCAATTGCATAAATAACATCTCATGAAGTGGATTACTCCAATACTCTGAAATCCTGAGCTGTCAAAATGTCCAAACAGAATCATTCTGACAGCCAAGATGTCTCCTTTTTTCCAGGGCAGAAACACACATTGTCTACATTACCCAAATCCTTTCCTTCATGCGGGTCATTCTTCCCTATGGAAGCTGCAGATGTTATCACAGTACACATCATAACAGTGTGCTTTTGGGTACCCCTCAGACCTCCATCAGAGCACGCCCTTGCTTCCACTGAAGCATCACCTGCTGAGCCAAACAGGCTGAGAACCCATACTAAACACAGAAGTCAGTCTGGCTGCTGCACAGACTCAGATGAAGCAGTCCAAGTCTGTATTGTCTGCCAGTTTTATTTACATATTAAAGTACACTGCTGTCTATCAGTTTCATCATACAGCTATGGAGTTCTTGGGGTACACAAAAATACAATCACTGCTGGATTGAGCCTTTAGCAGTCTCTCATACCACCAGAAACATACACAGATCAAACCCAGATGAGAATAGCTTGATGTGTTCTTCTCAGTCTTAGTTATAGGTTTGTAGGCTTCCCATGCTTCTCTCTTTGTTTGTTTGTTTGCTGGCTGTTTCTTACAGAGTTTTGACAGGAGAAGAAGGCGGCAAGACTCCTGGCAGTAAAAGAAAACCAGTAGTATGGAAAGTAGGCAGGGATGTGAAAATGCAGGCTTGGGGGGAATAACAGCAAACATCTCCCACTGGTACCAGCCCTAATGCAATAATAACTTCTGTTGGGTATTGCAGTGACCTATCAAGGTATTCTAACAGTACCCAGGAATTACATTCAGTCTTGGCCTTTTATGCCTGCCTGCAAATATTTGACCATCGAACTTGGCTCAAACACAGAATTCCCTTAAAGTTTGAAGGGACTTATACTGTGGGTTTTGGAAAAGCACAAGTGGAAAATTCAGATCCTGACTTTGATTCCTGAATGCTCAGACTTTGGGTGCAGCAACTGTTTTTTAAGTTCAAACAAGGTAGGTGGTAATTGCAGATGCTTCAGTCTGAGGCACATTTCGGAAGGAACCTTTCAGTGAGAACAAAGAATTATATTCTTCCATTTCAATATCAAAGATGAAATGAGACTGTCATCTTCTCTACTGCACATTGTATTTATACATTTTTGAAAGCAATGGGAGGATGTATGCTTTAGAGAAAGTCTTCCAGAAAGGAATTTTTTGGAACAAGGCTAAACGATGTGAGGAGACTTTACAGAGGCCAAGAGGCCCCTTTTATTTTTCTTTGTCCATATGAATACTCAGTAGTAGAAACATTCTATGTCAAGCAAATGAACTTTTAGTAAAATAATGAAACAACATAAGAATGGGAATTAAAATCTTGTAGGCATCTGGAATCTATGAAGACACACAAGAAAAGTCTATATTTATTTTAAAAAGCACAACCTTTGTCTGAGAAATGTTTATGTGCATCAGTGTAAAGCATTTGAATAAATAAAGCAGAAGCAAATTCTGCATTTTTGAGACTGCTTTTGCTGAACACAGGAAGCAGGAGAGGGTTCTGTAAGATTTCCTTTCTGTTAGAAAAAAGCACCACAAAAATGGTACTTTCTGAAGAGAATATGTAATGTTTAAATGAACAAATATTCATCATTTTATAAAAGACTGTTATTGAACATATGGTGGGATTTGAATTGAAAATGCATCAGGGATCAAGAAATTACATGGGAAAGTGTACCGTAATATTTGGCATTTGGAGATATACAATCCATGACTGCAAAACATTTATAGATATGCTTAGCTTTGCAACTAACCAAATGAAAATACTGTACATATACACACTGCATACTTGTAAACAAAGCCAGTCCTAACATTCATTTTTGACCCCTACTTAGTAGATCTGGGCATAAGCTACTGATCTGCTGAAAACTGTTCTGAAGATAATGACAGCTGCAAGATACAAATGCATCTCATTTCCTTTAAATAGGAGATCAAAGTTATAGATTAGCAGATGACTGTGAATTAAAATTAAAAAATACGATACTTCTGAAAATGTTTTTTTTATCCTGACTGGCTAAGTTTTGTATTCAAGCACTATTTTTCCAACAAAATTTCTCTAAATAAAGTATTTGACATGCATACCACATGCATCTCATATTTTGCATATTAATGCTACAAGTATGCACATAAGTGCAAACTTCTTCAAAAGCATTTCTTTTTTCACCTTTTAATCTTTGAATGACTGTTAGTATTCCTGAATAAAGCTTTGTTTTAAGGGTACTAATGTAGTACAAGAAAATGAATTATCTTCCAAAGCAAAATATCTGATCAAAAGAATCACATGCTAATGCAAGATGTGCCGTAAAGCCTTACCATTTATCTTATCTAATCTCAACGTAAGATGTCTGGTGGTTGTTGTTTTTGTTTGTTTTTTTTTGTTTTTTTTTTTTTTATATGTATATATAGATTGAATACAAAATATCCAAAGACATTCTGTCTCCACGTAACATGACAGAGGAGATTTCAGCAGCAAGGAGCTGGGGAAGGCAATGACCAGCAGTCCAACAGGTCAACACTGCATGGCATTAATTTGCATGGGAAATTCTACTAGGGTGAAAGAAAAGGGATCTGCATTCACTAAGTTCTGCTGGCTGCTTATCTTTTGGCATCTGGAATGGAGGATTTTGATGTAAAAGCAAATCTAGTCATACACAGCCCTGGTTCCAAGTCCAAAGGAGTCTGAATGAGTTTGCACGAACAATGCACTATACAAGCTGATTTTCAGGCCACAGGAAGATGTTTAAAAATATGGCTATCAATAGACTGGTTCAGTCTTTGGTTATGGATTCCTTTTTTGGCTTTACAACTCCCTTTGTCTTCTCATAAGGATGAATAGGATAACTGGTTTTCTGTTGGCACTGATGTCTTTTTGTTCTACTCGGAAAGCGTTTTCCTGTGTTAGTGATGGGGCAACAGTTGGCATGGATTTTCAGATATTTACTTGTATGTTTGTTGGCTTGTCTGTTGCCAGGAATGATGGCAATATATCTGTCTGCAGAGAAGAACTGTTTGTTCATTTAGCCTTCCTGTTTTTACTGTGCGCTCCCACAGAAATAAAGCAAAAGTTTTGCAGTCTACATCTTAAATAATTGACCTCTGGTGACCTCTGTCACATAAACCAGTGAAATGCACTTGGGTGCCTTAGTGTAAAATATCCAAAAGACTTTTAATCCAATTGTTGTTAGGTCACTGAAGCAGAATACAACAGAGCTGTGCTTAAAATTGCCTGTTCCTCTTTTCAGTTCCATGTACAGGCTTCTAGCTTGGAGCATTTCATTATAATAATCCTCTATGAAGTTTGTTATGTTAAATTTAGACCCAAGTGAATGTCTTTTACAAAATTTTAAAAAGTTTGATTTTTTAAAAATTTTTTTATTTATTTATTTATTTATTTATTTTGGTATCAGAAAGTGAAAATTGCTTACTTCAAATTATTTAATTGAATATCTCACTTAGCAGATCCACTTGCTATTAGGTCCTGTCATAAAAACCATTTTCTCCACAGGAGGTTTTGGCGGCAAATTGTCTCTTTTGACATCATGGGAGAAATAGAGAAATAACAGCTGAACTGAAAGCAGATCTTCTGAAAATTAGCTTTTATACTACATTATCACTATTTGTGCTGTGATAGTTTTTTTCCTATATACTGTAGCTGTTAATCTCCATAAGACTATACAGATAAATAAGATAAATTTATGTTGTTTTAGAATGCATTTTAATTTTAGATCAAAATGTCAATCACAAATTTAAGTACTGGTCATTTGCCAAACAGATGAAACCACACAGCTGGCAGATTGTTCTATGTGATTAACAGAAATCATATTTGCAGTAACAGAATTTATGGTTTCTGATACTGTGAGAAAATGATATGTTTTCATTTGTGTCAAGCACAATAGGGAAAAAGAACATCATATACCTCACTGATTAACAGAAGTGGAGAAAAACAGGGAAACAGATACAGACAAAAGCCACAATATTGCAAAACAAAGTACAGAAGAAATCATCTAGTGTAAACTGAGATTCTTATTAGTCATACTGACCCTGTCACAAACTTCTGTCAGTCCATACAAATGGTTTGCTTGACTTTCTAGGTAAGTCAGACATCTGAGTGTACTAAACACAGTGCCTTTATAATAGCCATTAATCTTTATGGAAAAAAAATACTTTGTGTGCTCTGGAATGCACTGCATCTATTCTCCTCTGAAACCTCATCTTTGTTCCTAGTAATTACCATCTGTTTCTAATTTCTGACATTCTGTGTCAGTTTCGAAGTCTATTCAACCTCTGTACACAATATGAGCTAAAATAAATATATTCTCATATAGTGAGGACATACTGTAAGTAATAAATAAAATTCATCCTGTGAAGCAGAATATAACGTACCCCTGCTTGATGTCAGCTTAAACAAAATTAGGAACTGGGGGCCATTTACAGATCTTGCTTTGAGCAGCCTATACATTCTGCTTAAGGAATTGAACTTTGTTGTAAGAGCAAAATAAAGCAAAAATACCAGTATCAATACATTTTTTTTCCATTCTTGCAATTAGTTAGTGTGAATAGAATCCTAGAATAAAGGAATCAAGTTATGTTTCACTTTATGATCTTCAATATTTGGAGGAAAAAAAAAAAAAAAAAGAAGAAGGCACTCTATTAGTTCTATCAAAATTAGATTGCTAAAGGATCGCACTGTAACAGTTCTGAGACAGAAGTTTCTTTCTTCCCTGCATGTTATTTCAACTCTTGCAAGGCCTGGAACCCTGCAAAGTTTTTTTTTGAAAAATAGAATAGTGACCAACAGGTGACCTTATCCTGCTTGAGAGTTATTTGGCTTGTGTGTTTCAACCCCAGTGAAGAAAATCTGCATAACACGTCCCAAATACCATGTGACCAACTTACAATCACTTCTCGCTGATTACTAAGTAACTGACATCACCTACCAAGAAACAGATGTAAATTACCTGGACCTTTCCATATTCTGTTACATGTTGTTGCTGTGTGACATGGCAGCGGAGAGGCAGTCTGTCTACTTGATGCCTGTCATAGAACTGCGAATGAAGCCAAGGTTTGCCACCGAATTCCTCCCTGCAGAAAAAATAGCACTCACTGACATTCATTGATGCTTGCCGAAGGTTTATGGAGACCAAACAGTAGATGTGAGCACAGTAGGTGGTGCATTTCAGCAGTGGCAACAGCCACATAAAAGACAAGCCATGTTCCGGATGGCCATGCACAGCTGTCACACCACGAAATGAAGAGTGTCTCCATCTGCTCATCCACACAAATCATGGATTACAACCAGAGAACTGTGTTTGTAGCTGAATAACAATTTCAATGCACTGGGACACAATGGTGGCAACATTGGAATATTGCAAACTTTGCTCCAGGTTAGTGCCATGGATACTCACACACTGAACCCATATGAGGCTGAAGGTGACAATTTCTTGGATGAAATCATTACTGGTGATGAGACATTGTGTCACCATTGTGAGCAGGAGTCAAAACAGCAATCTATGGAGTGATGACAGGTGAACTCTCCATTGAAAAAGTTCAAGACACAGCCCTCAACGGGTATGGTGATGTGCAGTATGTTTTTGTATAGGAAGAGAGTGATCCTTCTCAATTCTCTGGAACCTGGATAAATCATCAACTCTGACTGCTATATCATGCCACTGACTAAGCTGTGGACTTGATCTTCCAGAGTCAGGCCACAGAAGAATACAGTACAGTCTTTATCTTGCAACATGATAACATCAGTTCCCATATCAGTTTGAGGACTGTGGAACATATTTCCAGTGCTGGCTTGGCTGTCCTATCATACTAACTGTATAGTTTGAATTTGATGCCTTCTGATTTCCATCTGTCCTGGCCGATGAAAGGAAAATTTCACAGGCAACATTTTCATTGCAGTGATGACACCACCATAGCTGTGAAACAGTGGGTCACCTCCTCTGGTGCAGGTTTTTATAAGCACAGCATACAGGTTCTTGTTCATCACTGGTGAAACCTCAGAGCCAACGGTGGTCACTGTGCTGAAAAATAGTGTTCTGTAGCTGATAATTTGCTCTTTCAAATAGTGTTATTGTGCTTTTTGTATCTGTTGTAGTTTTCATAGAAATAAATAGGAGGCATTGTTTTTGGAGTGATATATGTAGTTGTTTGTTTTGTTCTTTTAATTACTTACTATGAATACATCAAGAGATTAAGCACTGTGGAAGGGGAAAGGATGTTAAAGAACAATGTTGGCAGAAAGGCCATCACGCATGAACAAGCCAGGAACTTTATCTGGAAATCATAATATTTCAAATAATCAAATCAGTGCTATGCTGTAATTACTTTCCTGGAGCTATACTATGGGCAGAAATTGAAACAATTTTAAGATAAATCTGTGTACAGGGTTTCTGAAATAGTGAGGGACTCGAGTCAAAGACACAATAAGTACTTTCCAGTGCTGAATCATAAGATCGCAAATTAAACTACTGCTGCTCTACTTCTCTTCTTGAAGTAGTAGAATGGAGCAAGAAATTAATTTCATGTCTCCATAGTCAATTCTCTGTTATCTAATATGTTACAAGATTGAGTTATCCTGGATAATAGAAGTGGAACATGCTGGCCAGGCCAGATTAAGGCTGAGTCTGGCAGAAACTTGGTGAGCTTCTTGCTTCTATATACCAGATAAATTGTGACAGACCAGAGCTCAGTCCTGAAGCTCTTAGCTATTCCTGTTGAGCTTCTGAATATTCCAGGCTTTGGGGAAATTTTTTACTTATATTGGGAAAAACAGTTTGCAAAGGCATAAAACCATGACTTGAGTGTATGCACTGCCATGCTTGAAGATGCTTGGAAGCTTGATTCAAAGATCCAGCTAGCTCAACAGGACTCAGCTCCATCCTGATCAAGCTTCTTAGCTCTGGCTTAATGCCAGCCATATGAGACCCTGCTGAGTCAAAAAATGGCAGCCCACCTCTGCCTGTGTTTACCTTTTCCCCTTTTCCTTCTCTGCACACAGAGGAATTTTTTCAGATACTATGCCAAATTTGAAGATCATGAGGAATGAGTGAAGGTTTTTCAATTGATTTTTACTTTATTTATATAAATCAGTACTTTTCTCTAAGTATTTATCATCATCAGTTGAACTGTCTTACTGGATATTTTCTAAAACTATTCAGCCGAAGGTAGATAGCTGAAGAAATTTTCACATAAATAGTTTGTTTACAACATTATAAATCACTAAATATCAGAAAGTTTAGTATGCCAGACAGCCCAATAGTCCTTCCAGATCCTTAATCCCTTAGATGTTTGCTCAGTCTACATCCAAGCAGTGTTAATAAAAATTGAAAATTTTCTTTTCTTGGGAAACCTTTCTACTGTTTTTGTTTCATAGTTTTTAAGATCTTCTCTCTAAAGTAGAAAGAAAACTGTATGAAAAAATATTTCCACGGTATATTTCTGTTCATGTAAGAAGGTGTCTGGAAACTTGGAGCACCCTTGGCTATGGGACCAGATGGTAGATGCTGGAAGCATAGAAATCCCCACCTCCTCTGTATGGTAGAATTTCTTGTGAAATGTGAATCTTGGAAATTAGAGTTCCTGAACACGATCTGACAAAATAAGAAGTTTTACCAGCAGAAATCCTAGCTGATTCATTTTTATGAGCAATACAAAGCACACATCTGAAATGTCCAAGACTGCAGGTGACTGGAGATCAGTTCTCCAGTTAATTTATTTAAATCTTTAAATACATGAGATTCCAACTGAAAAGCAGATCTGCATTTCTCTCCATTGGAAAGTACATGTTTAGAGGTAATCGTCTGGAAATGCTAGGCAAAAACAGAAGCTGGATGCCTGGAGCTGGGCATTATCTTCTGAAGAAGTGAATATAGGGTCCTGTTTTGTTTAATAGCTTCATGGTTAAGCCCATCACTCAAAGGTCAGATCTGATATATTTTTGAGAGATTCAGTCTCAGAGCTCTTATTTCCCAAGGAAATAAGCTAGGCTACAATCATCATTACAGAGGAGAGGACAGATCCAGTCATTATCTAACACTAAAGGAATAAACAACTGGATGAGGAAGAGGGCAGTCTTGTACAATGAGAAGAGCAGCTGTAACTCTCTTTTGCCCCTGCTCAGCATGGCTCTCCTACATCATTTTATGCAGTCACTTCCAGCTGGGGCAAGTCAAAAACCCTGAGTGTGTTTCCAAGGCTAGCAAATGCCTGATGTAATATAAAACTGTGACTATTCAGATGTAGGTAAGCTTTAGTTGTCTTGAGTCCCAAAAGCAGATTTTAACTCCACAAAAGAACAAAATTTTGAATAAATAGGTATATTAACTAATGAAAGCCTACATTTATTTATCTGGTTAGGATGTGAATGGTGCATCTGTGAATGTAAATGACTTATCAATTAAGGCTTCTCCAACTAGGTAAATGATATGATAGTGAATCTAAAATTCTCTAAATAAACCTGTCACATTTTTATACATCTCCACCATCAGGAATTTGAATGTGTGCTTAATGCTTCATCTTTGGTAACTCATGAAAAATGATTGGTAGATGGTTAACAGTTAGAGCTGTGCCAGAATCAACATTCTTTCTTTTCCTAGAAGCTGAAGATTTAAAGATTTTCCCATCAGAAAGATTTATGCAAGGATTTATGGATCCTGCAAAAGTTGGCTTACACTACATTATTCCTTTAACTTTTGGAAATATTATTTCTGAAAACCTACTTTTTAAAGTACAAAAATAGGGAACACTTCTTCATGAAGTCCAGGAGATCACATTCTAAGTATGCTTAATACATTTTCCTTTTATTTAGCAGTTTTGCAGAGTTGTTACAATGCTTATCACTGTAAAAGCTACAAATTAACACAAACTGCTTACCATAATAATATTTCTTTGATCAGCGATGAAACTTAATTTAACAAAATACATGCTTTCAGAGCTCTGGGAATTCTTACTCAGATTAGTTTATTTCCTCTGATACGTCTTTCTGCCTTCTCCCACTTTAACAGCAATTACTTGAAAAGCACACCTCCTGATTTAGTCTGTTGTAAATGACATTAGAATGGATCAATTTATTCATAAAACAGTTATGTTTTGTTATCTCTTCCAAGACATTTGAAGGAGAGGTAAACACTGTGAAAAATTTATTAATGGTGGCAGCTTTGTCATTCAAAAATTAACTGTGGTCAGAACGGTGTTGCAAATAATATTGGTAATAAAAAGATAGGAGTTGTATAATTGATGGATATCAAGATGTTACAATCACAACATAATCAAGAGAGTTAGGTGAAGTGGACTATGATAACAAGAGAGAATAAATGGAAGGCTTACCCTTATGCTAGGCTCACCACAAAACACCAGAAGGAGGGATCTCCAGGCAAGATCCTTCCCCACTGGTAGCCAGCTCTTAAATAGGTCTAGGAGGAGTGGAGCCTGGCTCCACCCCTTCCAGCAGCACAGGTGAATTGCCTTCACCTGTGCTCCTCTGGCTGACTCATGGCTCACCTCAGGTGATCAATCAGAGGTTCAGCCTGTGACTCAGTAGTTCCCATACAGGAGTTCAACAACAAATAGGAAAAAGAAATTGAAGAACACTCATGCAACTAAGATGTTGTCAAATTAACTGTCCCTGCTGTAATTTACCTAAGGCCACTTATAAAATTGGTTAAAATAATTTCCAAGCTACTAGTAGTTGTCTTGTTAACCCACCAGGAAAATGGTGAAGTTTTGAGAGCCTGGAAAATAGTAAATACAGAGCCTATCTTCAGAAATGAGAAAAAGAAAGAGTCAGGGATTGCAGAGGAGTCATCTTAACTTCAGTTCCTGGAAAAAGTTCTGGAACAATAATCAACTGAACTATTTGTAAGCACTTGGAAGATAACAAGGAGGGGAGTAAAAGCCAACATGATTTTGTTGAGAATAAGCCTCTCCAAAATAGCTTTACTTCTACTTATGACAGATTAGAGGCCTTGTGGACGATAGCTGCCAGATATCTCTCAGCTGTAGTCAGAATTTTGACACCTTCTCATATAACATAAGCAGTTTTAAGAAATGTGGTCTTAGCGAACTATAGTAAAATCAGTGCAAGACTAAGTGGTTATTGTAAGTAGTGTTTTGATTCGGATAGATATTATTCTTTTTCACAGACACCAAAGCATGAACACCCTCAAGCACAACGGAAGGCAGTAGTACAAACCTCACAAATTGGAAACACAGTCAAAAAATTAGGATGTAGTCCAGTAGACATACTAAGGTAGGTAAAATATTCTGTGCAAATGACGTGATCAACCTGTTGAGTAGCAATTCTTCAGGAAAAACTCAGAGGGTTACAATAGTTTACAAACTGTGTATGAAACAGAAGTGCCATTTAGCTGGGGAAAAGGGCAATTACAAATAGAAATTTCATCTGTAATGTATGTCTGCTCAGTATGATAAGACCACAGGAGGAACACAGTGGTATGTTTCTGAGGTCTTTTGTTTCAAGGAATACATAAACCAGTTAGAAAAAGATACAAAGAAGAATTGCTAACGGTGTAGAAGGCATGATGAAAATGTACACTGAAGGAATTTGGCGTGTTTAGACTGGAAGAGGGGTGGCTGGTACGGGTGATAACACTCTTTAAATATGTAAAAAGTAATAAATTGTACAAACTGTCCCCTCTGTCTTTTGCATAGTTTGTTGGTGCTGTAGCTGATACCCAAGAAACAAAAGTGTCAGAAAGCAGAAGGAGGACTAGAACCACCTGTCCCAGGACACTGTGGACTCTGTCACTGGGTACTTTGAAGACCAACATTAGACAATCATAGAATGTTCTGCATATAGTTTGTCTTCTTGTGATTAAGGATTCAGTGACAACAATGTTTTCTTCCACTCTATTTTCTATGGGGTGTGGTAAATATATCAATGAAACACTGTTCTTTGGCTCTTTTCCTTGTCTTTGTGGACAATTTCTCTGAAATAAGAGATTTTCCTAATATCTTGTTGCTAAAGAAACCACATTTCAGGCAAGGAAAATGGGGCAGTTGAAAACATCCAAAATGTGCTTGATACCTGCTATGTTACACTCACAAAGAAAACAAAATGTTCCCAAACTAAAGAGTACAGCACATAGTTTGGTTAGTCACTTTGGATGTGATTTTGAATGAAAAGTCAAGAATCACATACTTAGTGGTATCTTCTTATAAACTTCTGGGTATTTATTAACCACCAGCAGTAATTGAGCTGTGTTGTTCAGGTAAACTTCTGTAGCAAGGATACATCATTCCAAGATCATACAGTGCCATAAAAGATGGTATTTGATAGGAGGGAGTAAAGAAGATGGAGCCATTTCTGTGGTTCCCAATGGGCAAAAACAGAAACACAGCTGGTTCCCTCTGAATATCAGGAAACACTTTATTGTGAAGAAGTGTGTGATTGTAATATGGAAGAATGTAGACTTTTCCAGTAATTCCTCTCCTTTTGGTCTCGATATCTGAAATACTAGCATTTGTGTTAGTCTCTACTTGGTTGTTTAGTCAGACTAATACATTTTTCAGTTAATTTGCACTATGCTATTCACCAAATGTAAGTTCCATTCTTGCAAGAACAATATTTTCCTTTTTTACGTCCATGCGATAATTTGAACGCTATTTAGTATGCTCCTCCTGCTGATTCAGAGCCATAGTCCAAGTTCTGGCATCATTTTCATCTGCTATCATGTCTCTCATTTTCCTGTGGAATGGAACACTTCTGGTTTGTTTGAGGTACCACAATAATTTTTTATCCAATAACATAACAGATGTACTCACTGACAAATGCAAAAATATACAAATATAAAAATTGGAAACACAGTGTTTACAAAAGAGGGAGAGTCATATTCTGCAACCAGCTGAACAGAAGATAATGATCTGAGTCACACAGAGGCACATAACATTCTTCATAGCGGGTGGAAAGATTTTGAACTACGTGAGTCCCTGGCTGACATATTCAGGTACTAGCTCCCCATTCATCCCTTGGATGCATTATGAAATCTGATAAGTGGCAAAGACACATCACAACATCTGCATGAGTAAAGGCATTTCTCTGAAAGGGCTGAAAGAGTTTCACAAGAACCTTGATGCATATTCAGATACGCTAAGGAGGAGTTTTCAAAAGGAGGATTGTGAGGCTCTGAAACAAGTTGCCCTGAGACGTTCCGGATACTCCGTCATGGATAATGTTTAAAGATGATTTGGAGAGACTTTGAGCAAAATGACTTAGTGAAAGACATCCTTTCTCATGGCAGGGTGTTTGGAATAGATATTTATGGGTTCTTTCCAATCCAAACCGTTCCGTAATTATTGAAGAAAATATGGAAGCAACTGATAAGTATTATGCTTGAGATGCAATGCACTAAAACCTTTCGTGGCTTTGACACAAGGAAGACGTGTTGTGTAGTGGGGATATTTGAGAATAAGGGCACTTAACCTTGGTAACAAAATCAGAATCTAAATCTGGACCCGTTATTCAAAATCTTATCCCTATGCTGTACCTATATAAATACTGTTATTGGTTTTTTTGCTTTCATATTCTAGTTTGTTTGGTATTAACACCAGATTTTCTCCTTACTGAAAAAGGTTTAAATAAGTGACCAGAGCATTGTTAAACTACAATCAGTCAAAACCTATTCAATAGCATTTAAGAATACAACAGTTCTCATATTTTTCACAAACTCATCCCCAACAATATCTACCTTTACTTTCCTGAACTTTTGTTTGTTTAACATATAATCAGAACAAATTTCACAGTTCTCCTTCATACTTCACTAGCACTATTTGCCAATTCTGCCCCAATGAAGTTATAGTATGACTGCCAAGCCTGTCAGTTACTGGCATATTTTTTAATGCACTAGACCTGACCTCACCAGTATTGTCATACAGATGCACTGACAGGATTTCTGGGAATGTTTCCTGTATTGTTATGCTGAACCACTGTTACTTTCCCAGTGAACTGTGGGAGGAGTTGGTCTGTTCTGGAAATTCTAAGAAAATTTTGTAGACTTAGCATTTGTTTAATTTAGTGCATCCACAATAGAATGCATTAACAGCTTTACCAAAACCAACAGCACTCAGCTTGGATATCTATCCTGGTCTGAGGAACAGTTTGATTTTGAGACTTGTTTATGTAGAAAAAGCAAGGTTAAAGAACACTGTTAGTGCACACTACAACATCTGCTTTGAATGCATAATGTAGAGAAAAGAAAACTCTAAAATTTTTGCCCATCATTAGATGTCATATCTTTCTCTCCTCTCTTTCTCCCCCTATCCAAATTCCTGACAAACTCCTTTTCATCCTAGAAGCCACATAATGCCATTGTTGAAACATCTTCAATCCCTTTGGATTACATCAGCCTCATGCTTTTACAAGCCATATACCTGGGAACTTTCTTTCCACCTTTCGCTTAGCTTTGGTATGTTACTTTGGCAGCAGTTTGTTAGTCAAGCTGAGGCTATGAAAAATATCAATGAATTTGTTCTGATGGTTTTCATTCGCTGCTCTTTGAAGGTGAACTACAAATGTATATCTGACTAGATGCATACACATATTCAAGCAAAAATTTTAAAAAATACATCTTTTATAGTCTGAGGTAACTGCAAAGCTATCTAGAGAATGAGAAGATAAACTGTAGCCATTAATAACTAATTGACCATAGTTCATTAACCATGCACAGAAAAATTGTGCACAGTACTTGTAGTTCCTTTTCTCTGTCTCCTAAACACAGAAATCCAGACAGCGATAAAGTCAGTGACATGCTCAGAAATGCCCATTTGCACCGTTGCAGGCTGCAACGGCCTAAAACTGGAGCATAGGAAGTTCCATATTGATATGCAGAACTTCTTTGTGGTAAGAGTGACAGGTTGCCCGGAGACTTTGTGGAGCCTCTTTCAATGGAGATATTCAAGACCTGTCTGGATGCCTACCTGTGTGTAGGGTACCTGATTCAGCAGAGGAGTTGGATTCAGTGATCTCTTGAGGTCCCTTCCAACCCCTGCAATTCTGTGATTATGGACATACCACATGATGTTAACAAAAAACAGCAGATACTTTGTGGGTATCAACTTGTAAGCAGCAGTATTTCCCATTCCAAAAATACCCTGATGCTGTTTAAAAGTTTTTCCTTAACAAAAATAAATTTTATGTAAGTCATAAAATTTTTCATTAATACCACAATGATGGCCTGAAAGCAATAATTTACTTAAATCTGGTACTCAGTTCCAGCAACAGATCTATGTTAATGACTATGAGAAACTTTCATCCATTAATGTCAGCAAGTGTGCCCACTGACTAGATCACCTGATGGGAGAGCAGCTGCAGAGCTTTCCTGTTTATTCACAGCTGCATCCAGGCTCACTGGATAAAAGCTCTGATTTATAAGAGTAGCACTCATCTATTAATTTAGTGCTAGGCTGTTATTCTAGCCAATTTGCTTTTTGAGTTCTACCAGTGTTCTACTGTTGAAGTGACATAATTCACTTAAAATACATCAGTACTAGTTGGATAAATGGATAAACTGACAGTTTTTTCTTTAGATTAACCAAAGTAAGACACACAACTTATTTAGGATATCCCCGGATAAATAAAGAAAGGGGATTATTTGTGATCATTTGTAACAAGATAAAACTGAATTCTATGACATAGCAAAACCCATTCTATTCAAAGTTACAGTGAGATAAAAATTAATGAAATTTATAAAATAGTTAAAAGGAGTGTACCTCTAAAAGGAGTTGTCAAAATTCTCAAAAAGTGTCTGAAAACTAGCATTCTATATATTCTTGCTCCATCATTACTTCTAAGTAATGTGAATATTTACAGCTTTTCAATCTTGCCACTTACAGTTCATGCATGAAACTCTTGACTTCAGCAAGGGTAGAGTTTCACTCCGTATTCTTAATGTTCTGTAAGCAAATCCAAGGTATACCACAGAGCTGTTAGGCAAAATTATTTCTATTTTCTAAATTTTCCCAAGTAAAATATTTATGTTGGTAATTTCTGAAGTTCACATAAAACTGATTAATAGAAAGAGTGCTTATTTTAAAAATCCAGCTCCAATCGGAAGATATCACTTCATAATACTTGGCTGACATTTCACAGCAAAGAGTGAGGTTTCTGCAATGGAGAAACCACGTCAAATGTGTGTTTTGTAGTCTTGTCAACAGAAATGATTTTACTAATTGTATCGTGATCAGACACTTATAGTACATTTGGGCAATGTTTTTTCCAAGTGCCAAGTTTCTTAGTCTCTAGCATAGGAGATCTGGTCTTTCAGAACACCATCCAAAATTTGAGAGCTGTTAAAATTAGAGGAAAAACCTCAAGTTGGAGACCATTTTTCAGGACACTAGCTCTTAGCAAAGACACAGAAAAATGTAGTAGATCTAAATGTCCTAATGTAGCAATACATAGAGACATCGGTTTGGAAGTCAGAAGTTGCAAAACTGTTAGGTAGCACCAAACAAAAACTAATGTGGCTGAGCAGTCTGAGAAAACTGTCCCACAAACAGAATCTTGCTCCTTCATCCTGAACCGCTGTGAGTTTAGATAGCAGAGCCAACATGAGGTGCAAGGGCACCTTTAGAGACATTGTCCAAGCCTCTGCTCACACCAGGATCAGCTACAGCATGTTGCCCAGGACTGTATTCTAAATATTTCCGAGGCTGGAGACTCCATAACCTCTCTGAACAACCTCTGACAATGCTCAGTCACCCTCACAGTGAAAGACAAAAGTTTTCAAAGTGGAATTCCCTGCATCTCAGTGCCGAATGCCTTCTCTCCAGTCAGTGGAAAATCCAGAGAAGAGCCTGTCTCCATCTTCTCCTCCACTATCACAGTGAGGAAACCCCCTTAAGCCTCCTCTTCTGCAGGCTGAACAGTCCCAGCTCTGTCAGCTCCTCAGATCTCTGCTCTGCGCAGTACTTCATAGCATATTTCTGCCCTGAAGGAGAATTTTAAAACTCCATCTTACAAGAATCTTAATTTTGAATCTACATATGTTTTTGTTGTTAGGATCCGTGTACAAGAATATCAATCCTTATTCTTAAAATATCAGAAGAACATCATGAGAACAGGAAGTAGAGGTTCAGGGCTCTTATATCTAACAGACCAATATCAGGGGTCATGCTAGAAGTTAGTGATTTCCTAAGAAATGTCTGCCTGAAGCTATGTTTTCATCCCGTACACATCTGTAGAGTCTTTAGTCCCATATGTAAATTAGACTTTCTTCTTAACTGATGTTCTGAAAAATCCTTCTCTCTCCATCCTTTTTCATTTCGTGGGCACTTTCTTCAAGACATGTCTGGCTGTGTCTTCTGGATAGACTTCAGAGACTGAGAAAAGAACCAGCTATGCTGGTTGGTTAAATCCTTACTGTTGTCCCTCCTGGTTTCAAGACCATGTTACAGAGGCCTTGAAATGCATTATATGTATACATACTGTATGTGAATGAATGAAGCTGAGTGGGCAGTTATCCAACAATGACTTTGCCTAAATGAAATTCTGACCCCAACCACTCAGCTACAATGTTGTAATAGAACAGCATCCTGCTGATGGTGTTCCAAGACTTAAAAACATAAGTCTGCCTTCAGCCCTTGTGGGATTTACAATTCATACCAAACTTTATACACTAGATGTCAGAGGACTTCTGGCAGCACTCATCCTTACTAAAATATTGTGGTTCTGTAGTTCAGCATACTGTGGGCATTTCCTATCTGCTCAGGGCCCCAAAATGAATGGGCAGAGTATGGTGGTGAGTGTTATCATTGTAAAGTTTTTTCTTTTTTTATACGAGTACATGAATAATTTAAGTGTCTTCACAGTAAGATTTCACTTTTAAACACAGTACTTAATATCATTAACTGACTAAAGAAAGTCATTGCAAATATTGAGCTTTTTGCTGCAACATGCCTCGGTAGCAGTAGCGGCTCTGGCACTGTGCACTCTGAGGCGGTTATCCTCAACCCAGAGTTTGCCTATGTTATGAGGCCTCTCTGTAGCATTGAATTCCCACTAAATTTAGCCTTGTGCCAGGACAGAAGCCTGTCCTTCGGCCTCTTCTTGATCACTAAGAGGGTCTGGTGTAACAGCCTGGCTCTAGCAGCCTTGTGGCTGACACAAGGGAGGTGTCATATGACCTTGCAAATCTCAGGCTACCCTTCAGTAGCATGTTACTTTTGCACAGAAGGCAGCTAGCACACAGCCTGTCCAGTGAATGCAGAAGGGATTGGAAACTCCTTCTAAGCTGTGAATCATGTCACCATGGGATCTCCTGGATTCTGTACTCACAATCTGTGTTTATGACTCCATCCTGATTCAGAGGTGGACACAGCCTGTTCCCTGGCACTGCAGGCACTATGCCATCCCTGAGAAAAGCTGAGTTGTTCCTTCAAAAGCTGTTCCATCCTATTCTTACAGGCAGAGGATAGTCTGCCTGTAGATCAGTAGTTTCTAATCCTCTAATCCTACTTTAGAAAGTTGATCCTTTTTCCCTTGATTGTTGTTATAATTTTATTACCATTTGGTCCTAATATTATCCTAAAATCACAGATACAATCTGTGTATGTGTTTACCATTAATATATTTTAATTGCTCAAAACATTATTAAATTTTATAGCAGTTTTGTTTCCACACATTCAAGCTTATGATCCCCCTTAAAAAAAGCTTAAACTAATATCCAGATATTCAAGCAGGATTGCCTTCTATGACATCATAACTGGCTGAATAGATAAGGGGAGAGCAGTAGATGTTATCTGTCTTGACTTCAGCAGGCCTTTTGACACTGTCTGACTGAATGGGGATCTCATCACTGTTATAAATAACTGAAGTGTGGGAGTCAAATGGATGGGGCCAGACTCATTTCAGTGTTGTGCAGCAACACAGAACAAGTGGCAGTGGGCACAAACTGGAACATAGGAAGTTCCACACATGAATCAGAAATTTACTGTGAGGGTGGCAGAGCACAGGAACAGGTTGCCCAGAAACGTTGTAGAGTCTCCTTCTCTGGAGATATTTAAGACCCATCTGGATGCTTTTCTGTGTAACCTACTGTAGGGAACTTGCTTTAGCAGGAAGTTGGACTAGATCTCCAGAGGTCAATTTCAAACCCTACAGTTCTGTGATTCTGTGATTCGTGCATTTGTTAAGGAGGAGTTGGAGCACACTATCAAATGAATTTCATATGGACAACTAAGCAAGTAGAACATTTCCCACATTTGTAAAAACTGACAGTGACTGAGGTATAGAAACTTTCAAAAGGTGTTGTCATTCTCTTATTCTGTATATATTTACACACACACAGACAGCCAGATAGCTATATGGACACAATCTATACAAACCCTCAAAGTCAGCATATGTTAAGTGTTCCTACGTTAAAACATTTGAGAATTGACTTTTTTTATATGACATTAACAAAAATAGCTAAAGAAGCTATAAATAATAGTATACAAAGAAGTACTGAGGATTTAAAATACATAAACCAGAAACTTTATAATAGACAGATATGTTTGTAAAAGTCTCTGAAATTTGGAACTGTAAATGCAGCCATAGGACCTTATGGGACTGTCATCACTGCGCATAGGCTTCCCTTCCCTCTCTAGCACATGTGTTCCTAATTGCTGTGTTGGCAAGACCATTTAACTGGATTCTTCATGAACTGGCTGTAGCATTGGCAGACATTTACTCATCCACTGCTAATAGTTTTTAATGGAAAATCTGTATCCATTCATGCTAGAAAAATGCTTATGTTAGAACAGAGGAAAATTAAGGAGATATAACCAGATATCAGTAGCTTTTCCAGCTGCCAGTAGTAAATATGCTACTACTTCATTAGCATATATTGTATGAAATTTGAGGACAAAGTAATGAAAGTGATCAGACATTAAAAAATATCTTGCAGAACTGTACATAATTTGGAACGTATCTCTGATTCTGCATATGCTACTACTTGAGTATTATACAGCACGTGATTATAAATTCAAAAATACCTGTCTGAAAGTTCACGCCGGAAGTAAATTTATTGTTGCAGAATGGCAGCTGCCACCCAGGATAGCTAAGGCACATATCCTTGGAAATGTATAAGTACTGCACTCATAGTCATTCCACATAACTTATGGCTGTTTGAGTAGTGGAATATTCAGCCTGTTAGGGGCCCTGCTTGCCTTTGCAGCAGTTCTCTTGCATTTCACAGTTCTAAACACTCTCCTGGAATTAAACACTGGCTCCATCATCCCATCTTAGACAGATATGTAAAAATAAGAGGAAGGGAAGTATGAAGTGCAATTAATAACCTTCCAGGTATACTACTGTGATGTGGGAGATCACATCCAAATCTCTAATAGCAACCTGAAGCAAAGCCTTCTAGTTTACCATTTCCATCCAAGCAATAGGATTCATCTCAGCTGTGAATCTTTCTTTCCCTCCGAACCGTCTCACCTTGCTCAAATAAAGAATTACAACTGTGACAGAGATAGATAGAGCCTGTAGCCCAGCATAAAAATAAGTAAGACTCATGCAGAAAACTTTGTTGGTGCGTGCAAATGCAAGTAGCATGTGTTAAAAAGGGAGATGGGGCTGAAAAGAATTTATGAGTGGATCTCCTGAAGGATCAGTCTCCAGCCAAAATTATTTAACATTTTTAGTATTGAACCTGGCACTTGTAAAAGTGGTCTAATTAAATGTGTTGATGACACAAGGTATCATCAAATACAGGTGAATATATACATTAATGGAAAAAGCAAATGAGTTGAAAATTGAAGTAATAGAAATGGGATTAAATTTGACAGTTGAAAATTGGGGCACAGATTTACACAGCTGAAGCAGAAGACTTTTTCCACCTTTCCAGAGCAATGGAGGAACCACTGTCAAGGTTAAAGTAAAGATTAAGGCCCATCAACAGACCAACAGGTTGTGTACAGACTCAGAACAACCATGGTTTACTATGTTGGGAAAAGCTAAGAGATTCTGAAACCCATAGATTCTCAACCTAGAGAATCATTAATGCACTTAATACATTAATGTGCAGTGGGAAAAAAAAACATATTGAAATGCGTGTGAAGAAGCAGCATTGGAATTCACGACAGAAAGAAACTTCATTTACGAAGAGAGAGTAAAAGAGATTTATATTCTAACCTAGTAAGAGCAAAGCTTAGTGTGGGTGTGATTGCTAGCTCTGGATACATCAGGTGCACCAAATCTGTGAAGAAAGAAGCTACTTAAACCAAAAGACAACACTGTCAATTGAGTGTAAAATTGTAAATTAACATCTTTATATTAATGTATAAAAAAGGCCAACTGGCAGTCGAATCAGTGAGATTCTGGAGTCTTATGGGCTAATGTGTAAAACAGCTTTAAAAGGTAGTTTAATTTTCTGGTAAAAAGATCAGAAGACACAGTTGCCAGCTATGTCAAGGTGCTCAATTAGATAACCCAGAGTCTGCAGGGCTGGGAATGTTGTGAACTTGAATCTTGGTTGCCCACATGCTCTCAAGCAACTTCTGCCATCAGGACTCAGTCACAGTATATTTGTTCCCATCACTGCTAAATGTGCAAATGCCAAGCTGTTATCTTATCCACTGATGGTCTGTAGTTGATGCTTACATATTGTGTTTTGGCATTCTCTGTCCTCTTTTATAAGATTAGATTATGCAGTCAAACTGGAAAAAATGTGCATACGTAGTGGGCTTAGACATTCAACTACTTTAAATAATCTGGCCTGAAGATAACGTGGAAAGTCATTTGCAGAGTAGGAAATCAAGTCTAAATCTAGTGGTCATCCTTCCATGGGAATTCATTAGGGACCCAGAACAACTAAGCTCAGATCTCTTTGTAAGGACACTTGTTTCTTTGATGATAAATGTTGCCCTAGGTCTGAAAATTGTTTCGACAGCATTGCCATAAATGGATTTGCTTTCCACTTTAATGAACTGTTGTTTTCCAGAAAAATACACTTTAGAGAAAATCTTCCAAACAGGTTTATTCCAAAATTCTAACCATGGGGATGTGGACTGTTTTGGAGAACAGGCAAGACCGTCTCTTGTATTTTAAATGTAATATTTCAAAAGATGTAGATTTTATTCTATGATAAAATGAAACCAAATGTTCAATTTTTTCTATTTTTTTTTTTTTTTCAATCAGCATTCTAACTTTCCACCTAGGAGCATTCCAGATTCCAGATTCCATTTGATTCACTAGGCCATTCTTAGAAGATAAAAAGAAGTGAATTAAAAAATCATGGTAAATTATTCAGTATTTCTATAGCTTTTTTTTTTTTTTTTTTTTTGTGTGTGTGTGTGTGTGTGTGAGCAAGTTTTTTCAGCACTGGTTTCCTAGCAAAGTTTAATTGTTCATTTAGGTTATAGGAAATACAGTATTTTGTACTGAATATTCTTTTAAACTCTATTACTTTAAGTATTAAGTATTAAAGTATTAGTTTAAAACTCTTCATTTTAGTCACAATTTTTTACTTTTCCGAGGATCAAATCCAAATATAAAAAGTTAGAAGCATAATAAAAGTCTTCAGAGTTCACAGAAGAAAAACTTTCTGAGTTCTCTGTCTCTCTTCAATTGTACTCCTGGCTTTTGTCTCCTTATAAATTTATTTTCAGCCATCAACTTTTTTTCCAAAAAAAAAAAAAAAAAAGAAGAGGAGAAAGCATTCTTACTAGTGAAGCAATTCCATCAGTGCTTAAGGAGAAAACTATAGAAACACCGAGTGCTTTCTTTTGTAATACTTAAACATCAATGTCTGGTGAGTCTCCAGCTGCTGAAACCCCATGGGATAAAGACAAAGATAGTTTTATTCTATTCTATGCAGTAACAGCTTTTACAGTGAGTACTGAGTTGCTAGATGGTTGTTAGAGGACCAAATTTTTGAATCATGAAGATTTCGTCCTTTGTTTATACAGACAGATCTATTCTTTAATCAAATAAGTAATTGTTGCTGTTCAGTAGTTTATTAGATAGTTAATGAATTTTCTCATTAAGATATGGCCCCTACCTGTCAACTCATCTATTAGAAATTATGCTGCAAACAATATTGCCTTTTCAATGCCTGCAATAGCATCACCTTGCCTTAATCTCAAAAACACTTTGCAATAAATTCTACATGGAAGCTATAATGTTACCTGATTATCTAACAACACATTTCTGCAATCTTGAAATATTTACTACTATTAAATTTAATTTAAATATATTCTTCATTATTAAGTTACTGCCTTTTTAATAGCATGCTTTATTTCTACATTTTTTGTGTGCATTTTACCCTCCAATATTTGATAAACACTTTCACCCCCAGTTCTGTTTCATTATTTCTATTTTCTTCCACACTACATGCTTAGGATGTTCCATGAACTTTGAGAGGGCAATAAAGGCTTTTTCCGAGAATCTGAGATTATTTGAGCAAAATAAAGTTATCATGGTCAATACTGAGGTTATGCTTTTCAAGCCAAACATTTTCTGAAGTCTGCCTAAGAAGATATTCCTATATGTTCAACACTTGATCTCTAGAGGTTCCTTCCAAACTCTACAATTCTGTGATTTTGTGATTCAACACAGAATATTGAATGACTGGCTATTATACAGGACAAAAGTGCTAGATGAGAGATGGCATCTTCTCTAGAAGCTCAGGAAGCAGTGCTGTGTCAGTGAAATGCTCTGTACAAGCACTTTAAGCCCAAAAGACAACAGCCATCTTGTCTGCTTGCTGTGGTCATCTATTTTTTGAGGGTCATAGGCGTGTATCCCCTAGCTTCTATTTCAGAAGCTTAATTCTTCAAGGGAACCAGCAGAAAAATGGTGCTTATACTGAAAGCCCATGGTAAAGTTTGGAAGTTTGAAAGATTGTAGATGATGTGCCTTGTTACATTTGAGGTTATCTCAGAAGAAGAGGGTGACCAGAGTATGCACCTCTTTGACATGTTGCTAAGTCTGGACCAGTAGGAATTATAAATGTATGTGCACCAGTAATTGGGATAACAAAATCCTACCAGAAAGGCAGCTTTTGTAGATTCATTACATACACAATATCTCCTTAAAGTACTACTGCAGAGTGATGCTGGGAATTAAAGAATCAAAACCAAAACACCTTAATTCTTATGTTCCCTGCCCACTAATGAAAAAGAAGAAGGAACCTACATACTAGCTGCCCATCTTGTTCAATCTTGGAATTGCTGCTTGGTAGTCTTCAGTGATACGCAATGTTTTGTATAACACATTTGATTATATGGATTATTATTTTTTTTCCCCTTGTAAGATTATTCTTTTATATCATTGCCTCAACGCTTGCTGGGGACATAGATGAACAAGTCCAAAGAAATCCACGCAAGTCCTGGCCAAGGGTTGTGAAATCCTTTGTCTGAGGGACACAGAAGGTCAAGGCCAGTGGCAACAAGAGAGAGTTAAGCTGCACGGTAATGGCTGGGAAGCAGTCTTTTGTGTGGGCTTATCTCAAGGAAGATGGCCATCTCAGGAGGTGATGCACATGACTGTTACCCAAGCACCCAGGGATGTCACATACACAGGAAAAAAGGACGATAAAAGAGGGACAAAAAACCACGAAGTTAGGTTTTTCTGGCAACAGATTCCTCAAGAAGAAGAAGGGTTTTTTTTGAATATGAGAAGCCTCACGTCCTGCCCCTCTTCCTCCTGGACCTACTCTGTCGCTGTACCTTCTTGCTGCCTAAGGTCAGCCATGCTGCTGCTGCTCTCCCCCAAAAGGCTTTTCTGGCAACAGATTCCTCATGAAGAAGAAGGGGGTTTTTCAGACATGAGAAGCCTCACGACCTGCCCCTCTCCCCCCCTCCTGGACTTGCTCTGTGCTCTACCTGCTTGCTTGCTGCCTGAGGTTGGCCATGCTGCTGCTACTCTCCCCTGAAAGATTTTCTGAAAACAGATTCCTTATGACCTGAGACCTGCATGCTGAAGAACAAAGGTGTCTACCATCAGATCCCTCACTACGGAATGCCTGCATGCTGATGGACTCTCCTGGTCCTGCTGCCTGAGTGCTGCTGCTTCCTCCCAGATTTATCCTGCTGATTCTTCCTGCTACCTGCTTGCTGCCCAAGGCTGGCCATGCTGCTGCTGCTGCTCTCCCCCTGCACTTTTACCTCAGATCATCAAAACGTCATGCAATGGGACCGCTGCTGATCCTGGTGGTGACTATCCCCACTTTACGTAATTTTTGATTCTTTCCTATCTTTTCTATCGCCTTCCTTCCTTTCCCCATCACCATAATTCATAATAGTTGCCATCCTTCCCTTCCCCATCTCCCTGATTAAGATTTCTAATAGACTAGTCAGACCAACATTTGAACCATTGCTTCTTAATCTCATGCCAGGTATACATATATTAAAGAACCTCCTCTCCCTCCTGTAAATTGGAGAGAAACACCCCGCTAACAGAGAAACCCCACACAGATAGAAAGCATCCTCATGGAAGAGTAAAAAAAAATAGGATTAAGAAATTGCCTTCAGTCATAACAGCTCTGATGGAAGCTTCCTAAGCCTTCTTTCTCTTCTATTTGTTTTTGTTGAAATCACCATAAGCAGAATGCTTCAAACTTAGATAAAGTACTTTCCAAAATACAGCCTGTCTGTGGAATACAATCAGTCACACTGCTAAAAAATGGGTAATGTCTGTGGTTAAGAGAGAATCTGAGTAGTTAACACCAGTCAGCTTCAACTAGGATCTAACACTTATGCCTTCTACCCTGAGAACTTGGCCTTGCAAACAGTTGGATATCTTCATCAGTGCAGTAGGGTTGTGCTGAGTAAGTTATACAATGGTTTGTTAGCACGGCCTAGTATTAAGACTTCAAACATTTCCTGTTATAAGACCTACTTGCTTATAGTTTTGCCAAACTAACTGTTTAGGTTGAAATTTTCCATGCACAGCATCTGCCTCATGAAGAAATCTTTTGGAAATTTTCAGCCAAAATGTTTCTGCTGGGAAGCAAGAGAAGATCACAATATTTTTCCTGCTAAAAAACCAATCTTGTAATCTTTACTTCAGCAGCTATTGTGCCTTTATACATTAGAGCAAAAACTTGACATCTGGCAAAAAGTCAGTCCTTGTGTCCCTGATATGCTTTTTGCTATTCATATAAGAAACTACCTAGAATGTGAATCTTCCAGTAGTTCGACTTGCATGAATTCATTGGAAGTTTGCTAAAGTGTGACCAAAAAATCCCAGAAGTTTCTGTTTTTACTTAGAACACTCAGACTTACTCCCTTTCCTGAAGCTACTTGTCTATATATAATTTCCACAAATTATTGGATAGCACTGTTTGTTCTCTTATTTGAATGGTTTGTTCATTAACCCCAGCATGGGACTGTGCTGATTTGGAGCATATTTGGAGTGTATTTGGAGGATTTTAAACTTTGCTTAACATGGTTATTTCCAGACAGGGGTAGGTTCAAACAGCAGAAGAGACAAAGAGAAGCTCTAGTCTATGAATGATCCATTAGTGACACCCAGCAAACATCAAAGGACGAGCTACATTATTTAAGGGCAGACAGAACAGGGGAAGAATATAAGACATGCAATATAAAACAAGGAACAAGTTATAGAGGCAGATACTGGTGCAGAATAGAGACTGATAGAAAAGGGAACTTGGGCTGGCCGATCAAAAAAAAACAAACCAACCAACCAAAAAAAAAAATAAATGAACAACCAACACGATAACATGGAACTACTGAAGTAAATATAGAAACAAAAAAAATTCCATATGAAATGCTGGGTAAAAGGGTCTGAATTGGATTGCTTGTGACTGCACATTAGCAGGACAAATTGAAGGATATTTGGGTCACGACACAGAAGTTTATGAATACAAAAGATTAGGTGAAAATCTTAAAAAAGACTCAGACTTCTGAAGAAAACAGCATATCTAGGTTGTCAGTAGCTCAGTGTCTGGATGGAAATCAGTGATGAGTGGGGTCCGCCAAGGGTCACTGCTGGGACCAATCTTTAATATCTTCATCCATGCATTGACAGTGGGGTCGAGTGCACCTTCTGCAAGTCTGCTGATGACACCAAGCTGTGGGGTGTGGTTGACATACAAAAGGGATGGGATGCCATCCAGAGGGACCTAGACAGGCTTGAGCAGTGGGCCCAGAACAACTTCATGAGGTTCAAAAAAGCCGAATGCAAGGTCTTGCACCTAAGTCAAGGGAACATCTACCACCAATACAAGCTGGGGGATGAAAGAATTTAGTACAGCCCTGAAGGAAAATACCTGGGTGTACTGCTGGATGGGAAGCTGGACATGAGCCAGCAGTGTGCCCTTGCAGTCCAGAAAGCCAACCCTGTCCTGGACTGCATCAAAAGAAGCATGGCCAGAAGTGTTATAGAGGTTATCCTGCCCCTCTTTGCTGGTGACTCCTCACCTGGAATACTGTGTCTAGATGTGGAGACCTCAGTACAGGAGAGACTGGAGTGCATCCGAAGGAGGGCCACAAAAACGATCCAAGGGGTGGAACACCTCTCCTATGAGAACAAGCTGAGACATTTAGGGTTGTTCAGCCTGTAGAAAAGAAGGCTCTGGGGAGACATGAGAGCAGCTTTTCAGTATCTGAACGGGAGCTACAGGAAAGAAGTGTCTGCTGTGATAGGACAAGGGGAAATCGTTTCAAGCTTAAAGAGGGTAGATTTAGGTTACATATAAGGAAAAGGTCTTTTACAGTGGTGAGGTGGTGAGGCACTGGAGGTGGTGAGGCTCTGGAACAGGTTGCTCAGAGATGTGGATGCCCCATCCCTGCTGACTTTCAAGGCAAGGCTGGATCAGGCTCTGGGCAACCTAATGTAACTGTGAATGTCCGTGTTCATTGCAGGGGAGTTGGAAAAGATAACCTATAAAGGTCACTTTGAAATCTAAGGATTCTATGATTTTATGATATCTGAGGAAAAAATATGAGAGCTACTCCAAAAGTAATACCAGCTATTTAATTATGTTGACCCACAATGGCAGAGGCAAATGTTGGTGGTATGTTGGTGGTATGGCAGTAGAGGTTGAACCTTCCCAGTAATATTCTATTACATTTTGTTGCCATGTGACAGATGGTGGCAGAGGGACAGTCTGGCAACATGACCTCTGACATGGAAGTGTGTATGAAGCAAAGGTGTGGCATTGAATTCCTCCCTGCAGAAAAAAATGGCACCCACTGACATTCATTGATTCTTGCTGAATGTTTTTGGAGACTGACCAGTGGATGTGAGCACAGTGAGATGGCAACAACAATGGGTCACCTCCACTGAAGCAGATTTCTAGAAGCGCGGCACATAGGCTTTTGTTCATTGCTTGTGAATATGCATAGCTAATGGTGGTGACTGTGTTGAAAAATAGTTCTTTGTAGCTGAGAATTTTCTCTATCAAATAGTGCTATTATGCTAATCTTGTATAAGTTGTCATTTCCATGGAAATAAATAAGAGGCATTACTTTCAGAGACACCAACATTTCTTTATGCTGATTCACCTTAAGAGCATGGAATAAGATGTCTTACAGTGATCTGTAAAGGTCACTGCCATTGTATCTTGTGTTTCTATACCTCTGGTCCCTACTTAGGTAAGCAGAGAAGAATTGCTATCCCTGTCTTCATGATCATCAACCTGAGAGGCAGATTTACAGGTGACATGGAAAAGCAAAAGTATGCTAACCACCTCTATCATTATTATTTCACTTATCCATTTGTGTCAGCGTTCTTTATGGATTAACCGAGAAAGTGATTCTATACGAAAAATAGTAAACGATGATTGAATCAGTCATCTTCTTCTGATAAATTATCATGAGCTGGGAAAATATTTAATAATTTATTTTCGCGAATTAATGATGCATAATTAATAAATAATTTAATTTCATAAGTTACAGGATTTTTTAAATTAAATGAAAATTTTAAGGCTCTTTATTAGCTTTATCTTTTCATCTCTCTATCCTAGTAATAGACCTCTAGAGTTACCAGGTTAAAAACACACATCAGAAATATTTAAAGATTAAACTGAATGCAAGACCTGACTCTGCCATATTCTGCATAAAAAGCACAATGGTGTTGTTTTTCCACTTAGCAAATATTGCTTTCAGATATTATGTGATAGTTTAATATTTCCATGGCCAAATGCACATAGAGTCTGAGGCTTTTATTTCTTTTCTTCTAGTAATTTACTTGACCTTCCTAATTATTCATTTCAACATGTACTATTCATGAATTTCTAAGAACACTCTTATCCTTCGAAATTCTTGATTTGACCCTGTAACAAAACTTCTAAAACAGCTTTGGGTGTTTTTACCTTTAATTGTTTTGTAGGATAGTAATTCTGTGTGTTTGTAAAGTGTGTTTACTCTGCAAATATTCAAGACTGAAGTGAAAAAATTTTGTAGATTCAACCAAGTTAAATATTCTTAAAAATTTACTATTCCTTTTTAATAATATATTTGGAGAGAAAAGGTGTTTTAGCATTTTAAACTTATTTTTAAAACAGTTTCTGCTTGAAGCTTACTTACTGCTTAAAGCATTTTAACAAGGTTTTTGTAAGCTAGCCTTTTGCCTGCAATAATTTTTTAATGTCCAAGCACGCAAAATTTTGAATAGTAGAAAGCCAGATGGAAATGTTACTGCATCCTAAAAAACTGCATTCACAGGGTCTCTGCTTTCTAGAATAACAGCAGTCACCACGTAAGTGCTTAAACATCACTATTTCTTAAATTGTATACTGAAATCTCATAAATTACGCCTGTATGTTCCCACTATTATGTAGACACAGAAAACCATTTCTGACTGAAATGTAAATATTTTAATACTTGGGTTGCTGCCCAAAAACACTGTAAGCAGGTGTGGCCACAAAGTATTCTGAATACAAAGCATGTGCTTCTCCATCTCCTCTTGACACCCTCAAAATTTATTTTACTTGAAATTTTAAAATAACATCAAGAAAACTGGCAGCCTCCACCTTCCTATGAACCTCTTTCCTGAAAATTTTATATACTGCTCTTTCCATATGACCTTGTTTTAATTGTTTTCAAGAGACATTTAATCTTTTACTCTCCAGAATTTAATCTCGTCATTTTTCTAGTCTGTCAGTCAGCCCACAAAGAAGAAAAGAAGGCTGTACAGCAGAGCTCATGCTTCTATCACATAGTCTGAGAAAAGAAGTGGGACATCCTACTTGGGGATAAGAAAAAGAAAGAGAAAGCTGTAGAATAATTGTGTTTAAAGCATTTCAATTTCACAGTCTTCTGAGGTAATTAACACACTGAAGGAGATGCAGAAGAATGTCTGATCTTTAGGAGTAATGACCAAAAACTTGAACATGGGAAATTCCCTACTAACGTGGGAGAACTTTATGGTAAGGACAACAGAGGCCTGGAACAGGTTGCTCAGAGAGGCTGTAGAGTGTCCTCCTGTGAGATATTCAAGACACATCTGGACGCCTACCTGTGCAACCTGCTGTAGGGTACCTGCTTTAGCAGGACAATTGGCCTCGATGATTTGTAATTCCGTGATTAAACACAAAGAGGTTTTTTTGTCTAAATTGACTTTAGAACTGTCAAAACTGAAGCCCATTTTTCATTCTGAGCGCAATAAAAACAATCTTATGGTTTATCTGCATTCTAGTCTCATCTGGTAATAAAGTGATCTAACAAAGATCTAACAAAGGCAAGAAATATGTTACTTTGAGAATGGTGAATGAATCAACGGAGATAACAGCAAAGTTTTGGTGAACTTTTTGAACTGGGGATCTGTAGTCAACCTCCGTGCATGCACTGAT
This sequence comes from Centrocercus urophasianus, assembly GCF_019232065.1. NCBI lineage: Eukaryota > Metazoa > Chordata > Aves > Galliformes > Phasianidae > Centrocercus > Centrocercus urophasianus. The sequence goes on from NW_024884142.1 coordinate 23,707,095, forward strand.
GTAGGAAACTTGATGTTCGTATTTACCACTGTACTTTGCTGTTGCAGTACGAGTGATAATCAGGATCTGTCTGGCAATAAGCAAAAGAGATGTGGGTATGGCTTCTGCCACAGACAACACACGTTGCCATCAATTCATCAATCTTTGCTTGGATTTTGCTGACCTTCTGTAACCTTCAGTAACAAAATGTTGCTTAAACAAAATAACACTCTAAAAGAGGTTTCACAACTTGATTACCTGCTATATCTTAGCAGATGACACTCAAAGAATTTCTCCTGCACTGTCTTTCTTATACTACCCACTCTTTCCTGTTGCTATTGCTATTGTAATTCCTGTATTTATGTAAAAACAGTGAGCCAACTCTAAGTTTGTTCTGGTTAGTAGTCCCAGTAGGAAGCATCTTGCCTATACTGACAGGTGCAGAAATCACCAGGAGCACTGAATCACTCCTACAGAGGAATAGAGCTCAAACTGTGCTGTAAACAATTTATACACAATAGCACAGGACTGGCTTTCTTGTCCCTATCCTTATTCCTCAGAGAAAGCAAGTATCAACACAACTACATGGCAATGTGTCTGAACATCTTCCAAACCAAAGGTGGCTTGCAGCCACCAGACCAACCTCTGGAAGTGCTGGCCTGTATTTCTTTCCACTGGACTGTAGCTCCTAGCTTCAGAAAAACTGGATTTTGAGTGACTGGAGAGGTAGCTGAGTTTTCTCCAGTAAATATCTATTATTCTTTGTTGCTGTATCAAGCAGCATATCAACTTACCGTTCCAGGCATCCACCTCAATGGGCATGGGTAACCAGATACAGAGCATGTATCTGTGAGTGCATAGAAAAATGTTTAACTTGTCAACAAGCAGTCATAAAAATAATTGCAGTTCAAACCCTTTTAATGAAGACATATGTGAAAAGTGATCTCACGGGTCCTTCATAATGACTTTGGCATTTTTCTTCTGTCTGAGCTTCTTGACTTTACAAATTAGATGCTATTTATATGTGGTGTTTGATGGAAAAGCCATGTGGAAGCTCTTTGCTTTTGTGTGGGCCTGTAAGGTAAAGCCATCGTCTCTCCAAGGAAATAAAAGGCCGAATGCTCACTTAGCTAGAGAAAGTGCTAGTTGCAATGGCAAGATGATGACTGGCATTAACTGGCATAACATAACTCATGTTTCCTACATTTCTAACCTACTTGGTTTCAGAAATACATGCTTTGCGCCCAGGACTGGACACACTTGGTGTTCAAGGAACCTCTTTGTTAGTTGTAATAGCCATAGGATCTCACACTGTATCTCATGGATTCTCAATAATGGGAGCAGTACTCCTCTCCTTGCACACTAAATAGAGAAAAAGTCCAGATGAAAAATAAATGTATGATAACAGTATCCAAAAGCAGCCTCTAAAAGTACATAGAGATTTAACTGAAGTTGCATAAGCAAACCTGACTCAAAACTGACTATTTTTTTGTAACTTTTTAATGCCTGACTTTGCAATGATATTCTTTTCAAGTTTTAATTTTTGAGCAGTTGGACATTTACCATGAGTCATCACAAATAGATTTCTTTTAAACCATAGAATAATCATGAGGGCTATGTGTAACTGTGTTAGTACTTAGTATATATATGTGGTTTTGCAATATTTACAGAGTAGATGCCATTGCTGTTACATAAACCAGAAACTGTTTGCATTTGTAACATGACTTGTATACATTTAATCCAACATGGTATTTAGTGGGGCTGCCTGCAAAAAGCAACCCTGTATTAAATCCATCTTTTTACATTTTGAAAAGGATTAAAATTATTTCAACAGAAGAGTGGAGTTAAATTGCTTCATGGCTTCTGAAGTAAAAATATTGCCAGCTGAAATACTTGGCAACTCAGCTAAGGTTAAAGAACCAGTACCAACCACAGGCATGCATTTCATCTTCGTCAGGCGCATTGGTGGAGAAGGAAGATTGAGGTTTCTGTTAAGAAAGGCTGTATAGAGTCTTTTCTGATGATTCATTAAAAATAATAATTACTATAGAGTGTCAGCTTTCAGAAAAGGAATTAGTTTCTCAGATGTGTTATGACTTTAGTGGCACCTAGATCATAATGTTCTATTTGTCTCCTGTTCTCCGTGGGTTAGTTTCCAGTTATCCAAAACCCACTGTGGTTTGGGCAGTACCACTTGTCTATACAGCTTCCAAATACATCTGTTGCACAGATATAGATTCTAACAGGAAGATTTCAGACAACTAAAGGAAGAAAACTGATGGAAGAAATGATGAGAGGGGTGAGTCTGGATAAGGAGGAAAACTAATTTATCATAGAAAATCCTTCAGGCTGAACAAGGAAATAAGAGGCATTTGTGGTGATACCACATCAGTCAAGATTTATGTGGGCCTTAAAAGTTGACTAGGCCAGCCATATGAGCTGACAACCGCTTTCCCTCAGTAACATATGCAGAAACGTCGCAGTCTGTACTGGCATATAACTGCTTCCGGCACATCAGATCATCCACTAGGTAGTCATTAATGGTTTGGGTGATGACGGCAAAGATCTGACCTTAGTTCAGAGCACATTCCAAACCTATGTTATGGACCTGCAGCAATGATTATAAACCCTCTGTTACACAATTACAATCTATCTATTTTTTTTCACGTGGTACATGTAAAAGCAGAGTATCTCTCTGAAGTTGCTTCATATATATTAAACAAAATGATGAATGTAACAGAAACAAACAAAATGAAAATGTAACAGAAGAAGAATTACGTCCTCATCCCTTTTCTCCAAAGTCCAAACAAAATCTTAATTACCTACAAAAGCATGATTTCCTCTAGTTCTTGTCATATTTCTGCTGAAACCACGATGGTTGTAAAATGCAGCCATGGCAGAATGTTCAGAAATCAACTGATAAAAGCTGTTGTTACTTAACTAAAACGAAAAGTGTATGCGCCATACCCTGGAGTTACAGTAATCTGTAACAATATGTTAAAAAAAAAAAAAAAACTGCATAGTTAGTTCAGTGTGTTCTTTGCATACTCCTATGTTAAGTTACAATACTGGCAAACTTTCTTCTTTTAATCTTCATGATTTATGGGGCTGTTGATGTCTGATATGCAAACTATGTCTCAAACTTGTAAGATTTGTGAATTTCCCCAAACGCTCAGTCTTTCTCTTAGACAGGTCTCCTACTGACTTTGGTAAATCTCTTCTCTGGAAAATGCTTACGAGCTTCAAGGCTAGGTAAAACCTGACCTTACTTGTTTACTGCTGGAAGTATCTCTCCCAAGAACAAATGGCATCAAAATAGGATTTTAGTCTTGCAAATCAAATCATGAATGTTTGTCTGGTGGATTTGCTACCATCTGCTGTCTGGATGGCAACATGACCCTCAGGTATATCAGCATCTCCTCCCAGTTTTGTGACATCTGCAAACATGGAGGACACATTCTGTCCCATCATTCAGGTCAAGATTAAGAAGTTAAACAGAAATAGACTCAATATTGACTCCTGGTATACACTGCTAGTCTCTGGCCTCCAAGTAGTCTTCACACAACTGATCATAACCCTCTGGTCCCACCCATTCATTCATTTTTTAATCAACCTTAAGTTGCCTTATCTAACCACCTAACTCTGCTTATCTTGCCTCCAGATTTGAACCTTGATCCTCGCAAAGGAAGTAAAGACTTTTAAAATCTTGCCTTTGCTTTCTTTACTCTTAAATGAACATTTTATCACTCATTTAAAGGAGAACTTCTCCTTTGGGGGAAATGACAAAGTTGACAAGCACCTTTAATTTGATAATTAAACATAAAGTTAGAAGAGAGAGAATTTTGGATCCCAGTTCAAAATGCATTCATGTAACAATGACCTAATCCTGCTCCTTACACAAGAAGTCCCCAGCCATTGGACTGTTTCTTAAAATTTTGACCAAAGAAAATCACTGACATATTAGTGTATCTTAGCAGAGATGCCAAGAAATTTAGTGTGTTGGAACTCAGGAAATAAAAGGAGAGGTTGAGGGAGCTGCTTTTGCTCCACTTTGGGAAGCGACACTGATATCTACAACTGTATAATGATACAAAGAAGATGGAACAATATTTTCTTCAGGGTTGCACAGAGATAGGATAAGAGATAAAATACCCAAGATGGAAAATATGCATTGAATATAAAGGAAAAAAGTCACCACAAGAGGAAGCAGATTCTGGACCAGGCTGCTTGGAGACAAATTCTTGCCTTGAAGATATTCAAAATCCATCTGAACATGGCCCTCAGCAGCCTCAGAAGAGCTTGGATGAGATGACCTCCATAGATCCCTTTCAACCATTCTGATTCTATGGTTCTGTGCAAAAAAGTAGATCTGAAAAAAAAAAAAAAAAAATCTGATGAAAAAAATGACTCACTAAGGTATTCCCAGCAAATTTTACTGAGGTATTTTTAAAGGCAGTAAATATCTTCTAACAAAATGGCAAGTATTTCTGTGGGTATAATGTGAGAGTTATATTTGCTACATATTCAGCAATAAAATTCAGAATCTCTCTATTCAGCATAATGCTTTGGATTCAGTGTTATGAAGAGCTCTATCTCTCTGAGTTTTCCTGTAATGAAAAGATCAGCTGCTTTTCAATGAGTGTGACATTGGCTATTGCAAATGAACACTCTGAACTTGATTAATCTAACATCTCAACTAAAGAGTGCTGTTAAAATGGCAAAATTCACTCCCTTTTAAATATGCCAAGAGAGTTATACAACCTACCTTACCCAGGCTGGATGCTATTCATACCTTCAACTTCTTTGAAAAATGAACTTTTTTTTTTTTTCTAAGGGAAAGTGACAAAATACTACATGGTTTGAGACCTTCACATCTAATATTCTGGCACTATGGCAGTCTTCTATGAAGCCAGGTACTTAAATGCTCTGCTGGAAGGACCGGTGCTCCTGTTACAATTAACAGGAACAACCTTCTAGCTCCCTGGTCAGCAGGTGGTTTTGAAGAAAGATTTTATATAAACATGCCATCAAATTTATTTAATTGTATTGAATGCATACATCAGAATTGCATACTCTAAATGCTTGTACAGTGACAAATACTTTCCTACACCTTAACGTAATCTGGAAGCTAAAACTGTGGACTGAGCTCTTCACTTCATTCAATCCAGCATTGTTACTGCTCAACAGTACGAAGCAATGTAGAATACTGCTTCTGCTATATTTTATATATTATAAATATATAAATTGTTCTTGATTTTTTTTCTTTTTTTTTCTTTTTTTTTTTTTTTCAGATGAACCATGAAATATGTAGGTCCTAATCAAGAATTTGTGAATTGCATATTGCACATTACTTTGGTATTTTAGGTCTGCTTTATGTCTTAGACTTTAACATTCTGTTATGTTTGTACACTCAGAATGCCCTTGAACTAAGACATTCCACAACACAGAATATATATCCTTCTTGTCTCTAACTATTTTTGCTCAAGTTGCAATGGCTGTTTCTCCATAGTCAACACAAAGCAGTGTTACTCAAAATGAAATATTTAGGACAAAGCTTTCATCAAGTATCAACAGTTTATTGAGATCAATTTGAAAGTGAACACAGAATTATGAAAAAGGTAGCATTTTTATTGCAGCATGTAAATATATTGAAGCCAACATTCCTCCACATTGGTAGAGGTGGTTTCACTCCCTACTCTTATTTTAGTAACTGATTTTTCATCCAGCAACATTAAAATAGCTCCACACCTCACAAATCCTTTCCAGCATAATTCTCACCCTACTCTTTCCTGGCAACAGTGTTAGACTGCTTTCTCTACTGAGATTGGGATATGCTTAGAAAAAAAAAGAAAAAGAGACTTTGTTCACTCTCTGAGTTTTCACTTGTATCATCCAAATGCTTATTCTGATACTGATTTATACATGCTGAAGCAGAGAAAGCAGATGTTATAATGAATGCAATCAGAGAATGCCTTAAAAACATGCACACAGCATATAAAATCAACAGTGTGTTTGTTGTACAGTAAGCCTCCCCACTGCAAGGCAGTTTGAAGGAAGGAACATGCATAATCACAGTGCAATCACAGATGTGACATAGTCTAGTTCAGTGCGATCTAAACTAGCTTTACATTTACCGGTTTGGACAGTGATAGTAGTTTAGTGATATATCACAGTATGAGTTTTATGTCACAGAGACTAGTCTCCAAAGAAGAGCTTGGGCTTCTTATTACTGGTAAAAGAATTTGCTGCCACAGGTAGAGGGTGCACATTTAGGTTATGAAGGTCAAAGAAAGATGTAATGCTTATTTTAGATCTTAAATCGAATGGTATGTTCAAAGCTCCTATTTTTTTGCTCTTATTTAAAGGAAACCGAGGATACCTAGATGTAGACATTTGCATTTAACTGGATGAACTTCAGTTTAATTTAATGTTGAATACTGTTTAAAGAGGATGCAAAAGCATAGGAAAGCAGATCACTTTTCCTCTTATAATCACGTACAGCCTAGTTGCTAAGCCAATTTCTTGAAAGGAGTTCAAAATTGTAGTAGCTCGACCTATTCTGAGGGAAGTCTAACCTTGAGCCGGTAAATAAAAGGGAAAGGACAGAATAGCAATAGATAGAGGAATTTTTATTTTCTAAATCTGCCTTCTTTGTTCTATTTAAAACATACAAAATGTTTAATCTCAGGCCAAATGCAATGTGTTGTATTGCATTAAACTATTTTTACTTCATTTTCATTTCAGCAAGGACGAGAAACAAAAAATAGTTATAGTTTGATCCAAAGGTTTTTTCCATCTTGGCTGTTAAACAGAGAAAGCATCTACTCAAACCATAAAATGTCGATATTGATCTCATACCAGACTAAATCAGGAATAACTCGAATAAACTTATCTGGGTATGTGGGTATAAAATGATGCTATATAAATGAAAACAGAATCAAGCCTTGATAACAGTCCCCCTGCAGAAGAAACATGTTGAAACTTCATTTAGACAGGAGGAAATGAGTAGCAAATCTCATAGCAATATTGTATTCCAACAGCATTTAACTGTTCCAGATAAGTTCCCATGTGAAAATAATATTTCAGAATAAAAATAGCTTTGCTCCATGTTAAAGCTAAAGCAGCTAAGCTAAGTCCTCACAGGGAGCCATTATGTAATGGTTTCTGTGAAGGAATTATTTCAGAGAGCTACCAGTCAAGGTAACACTTATCTAGTTCACATTCCCTTCCTTTTCCACTGGATGATAATTTACCTTTTCTGTTTTATCTCCTCTTCTCTATATAAATTCTCCCCCACCCTTTCTTGTTTTACCTCTTCAGCTGTCTTATGAATCTTCAACATTGAATTATGTATAACTGATTTTTATTTCATGTTCAGACCAAGTTGTGTAGCCAAGACAAAGAGATTATTTAGATATCTTAATGTATTGTGATGTTGGTGTCAAAAATATGATGCCTAGCTTGACAAAACAATGCTCTAGTTTTGGAGTATTGCACTGAGATATGATTCTTCAGGGAAAAAAATGTAGGAGGGGGGAAGGCATTAAATAGAAGATGTTTTAATGTATTTCAGATGACACAGATGGTCGTAACGCACAATACACTGTTTCTTTTAATTTTAGGCTTCATGTTTTCATCTTCTCCAGAATGAAGGCAACATGGAAAACTACAATGAATGTGAATTACTTTTTGAGATGGTCTTTGAATCCCAATTTGGAAGGAATGATGGAAACACAGATTTGTAAACATCTAAAAACTAAAGTGTTGCTGAGTGACTATCAGCTGAACAGGAATATGAGAAAGGCTGTATTGATTCAGAATAAGGGTCTATTTTACACCGTCTCTGTGATATAGGGGCATGAAGGAAGAGGAACAGAACTGGCACATATAATAGTTCCTCTTAAGGAGGAACTTAAGGAAGAATTTTTTACAATTCCTTAAGATTAATGTGGTCTATAGTAGACCTATATTTCAAGCACATGCCAGATTTCCACCTAAAACTATGCAAGCTTTTTAAATAGGCTTTCTTTCTCATAGAGGTCTCCATTCTTGACCTCAAGCCACCTCCTCTTGCTTGCTTTGACCCTGATTACTACCTAGTACTATTTCTTTCATATCACCAGGGACTTGTAACCAGTGTGCTGCATGATCAGTCACTATCAGGAATTGCCCCTATGGCTACAGATATAAAGTTTCCTTTGGATTTAATGAATTTTCAGACTTGACTTTGTAAATGCTGTTGTCAGCATTATGGGAAGTCAGATACTCCAGTGGAAATCTATTCTCTAGAACAGAAAGTTCCCTGAGTTTTGTTAATCTGCTGGGACCTGAAGAGTTTTACATTGCTGCTTCATTCCTTTGATTTTCATGTTGCCTCAGCACTCTATTACTGATACTTCCAGAATCAATACTGACTAATGGAAGACACTTCTTTCTCACAGACCCTTTTGTTATTGTTTCTGAAGCAGCACTTCTGAGAATATTTCTTGTTCCTCTTTATGATGTGAATTGGAAAAACAGTCACCTAAAGAACATTTGAAATCACTACGTTTTCTGAACATTGTCCTAACAGAATGGCACGCCTTAAAGTTTTGCTAGATGTCTTAAAATCCTTCTTAAAAACCAATACAACAAAGTTAAAGCACATAAAAGCATTAACTTACAGTATATAAAACAAGCTGCACAGTCTCAAAGTTTAAAGGAAAACTGAAGAGGAACAGAAGAAAGTAATTCATCTCTTTAACTAGCACATGGATGAGTTGGCCTCATCCTGTATGGTGGACTGCTGGGATGAAGGATGTGTCTCAGAATTCTCCACTGAAAATACATGTCCTCATGTACTCCTGTTTTTTCATGTTTATAAAATTGACTTGGGGAACCACATTTCCTTTCCTAGTCTCATATTTGAGGGTAGACACAAATTCTGTGAATTGTCTGATGATTCACTGACTCAGTTGAGAGTTGGGCTTTTCTCCCACCAGCCTACTATCCGCTGTCTCCCAGTCTGAAAATGCTAAAGTCCTATGGGAAGGAATCCACATGGTTCTCACCTGCCAAGAAAATGAGTACAGCTGGTCAACCATTGAAAAGTTGTTCACTCACTGTGAGGCACAATGCTCCTCATTGATACGTTATGCAATGTTGAAAACCCATAAAAGAGTAAACAAACAAACAAAAACCACAACAGCGTTATTTATTATATATAAATTACTTATTGAACCTACATTCTACCTCTCAATACAATTTGCTATTTGTAATATTACAGAATTAACAGTGTTGTGGACTCTAATTCTCCATGCTTGGTACAAACAAGGCATCAAATATAGCAGTGGGCAGAAGTGGCTTCCCTCCTCCTTGCATTGCAGTGATGGATACTGTGTAAAAGTGCTTTGAAGGCCATTATTGTCTACTCCTGCAAGCATGGAATAAACACAGTTGTGCTTTCCTTGCAGGAACAGTGAAGGTAGATAGTGGGGTTGCTCCTGGAAAACTTTGCAAAGATATTGCAAGATTGTATGTTTTAACATAAAAGAAAATAATAAATCATTATTAAAAATAGAACTAGTAATTAAGAAAATAGCCAAGGGAATCATAGTTTCTTCTTACACAAGAAATTGTAAATTGAAAATTTTATTTAACAGAAAGGAGAAAATCAAATATTGGCAAAAGCAAATGGGCATTGAGTATCTCTATTTCACAAGGAATCACAGAATCACAGAATCACCCGGGTTGGAAGGGACCTCAAGGATCATGTAGTTCCAACCCCCCTGCCTAGCAGGGCCACCAAACACACACATTCAGATCAGGTTGCCCAGGACCCCGTCCAACCTGGCCTTGAACACGTCCAAGGACGGGGCATCCACAACCAGGATAAGAAGAAAAAACTGATTTAGTTGTAGTTGAGAACAAGTGGAATGGTGCATGCTGTGGATGTGCCAATCCTTTATTCTTGAAGTTTGGAAGAAGTAGCTGTATTTTTACACAGTGTGTGTGTTCAGTGTATGAACATTCAGTTTCTACACATTTTTTTCAGTTGGGAAAGAGCAGTTACTCGATTCAATCATCCAATTTCCTACTCATTTTGGTATTTCCCTTATAAGATAAAATTCTAATAATTTTTTAAAAGGTCATTTCTTTGTTGTCAGAATAAAGAAAGTCATCAGAATCTTTTTCAGGTATTTAACATCAATTAAGATTTCATAATAATTAATTATAAAAAGGAAAATCACAGGAAAGCTATTGTACACACAATTTTTACTTGAAAAGAAAGTTTACAGTGTTCATACAATTTATTTCTTTATTATTATTATCTCCCAGAGCTATCAGATGATGGTAGTATATATTCTATGAGTATACTAAAATCTTACTAATTTACACCAGCTGACTAGGTGGTTGAGTGTTCTGGAAATATAATTCTGCTCATTGTTGTACGCAGGATAGATTTTTCCAGAAAAAAAATACATTTTCTTGACATTTTCTAGGCCTTCAATATAGCTAAAAATAGAGGTAAAATCACACATTGGAGTTTTATGATATTATCTGCTCTTGCAATTTTAAGAAAAATAAGTGTTTATGAATCATTCTCTTCAGTTGCCAACTTGATACTTCATCTACAAATTGCAATATAAACATACCTGATTTACCACCTAATTCTCTCCTGCTATGAAGATTTATGGATATCATTACTTCTAGGAATGTTTCTGTTACATTGTTCTGCAACTGATTTTATACTTTGCCTGCACTAGCAAGAGAAATCTTGAGTTCTTCCATATTAGCTGAGCATTTTAGGGCTTAAAGTAAGCACTGGGAAATAAGTCAAATAAGCGTTTAGACTTTCTGCTGCCTGTATAAACACAGTATTTTCAAAACCTTTTGTTTTCTACAAGAAATGTCTTCCCAGCAAATAGTCTAAGCTCATAGAGTGAAAGAAAGAGAGAACAACAACAACAACAACAAAACAACACAATCCTTTGCTTTGTCATTGTAATCTGTCTTTGGCTTTCATATAGGCTGAGTTGCTGAAAATTCAATTAAACAGCTAGAACTGTCAGAGACTAGTGTTTTCCTAATGAGTATCATCAATTCCTGTTCCAGGCTGTCAGCAGACAACCAAATAGAAGTTATCTCATGCTGGGAACAATGGTGTTTGGTAGGGGTGAGTTGCGTGTAGCCGCCCCATGATTGTGTATTCCATCACAGAACAGACAAGTGAATAACAAAAGCTTATTTAAGCAATGCATTTGTCACTTCAGTGCTCAGCAGCTCCTGTCATCGTTGACCACAGTTTCTGAGTTCAGTTCATGCTTCACTGCAGTGGATCAGCAGGCTATATGCTCACTGCCTGAAATTGTTTTAAAGTGCTTTTTAGAAACCTAAAGGGTTTTTGATGAGTTTGTCTGTAACAGAGAAAGTGTCAGTAGTGCTTTAAAAGTGGAAAATAATTGATTTCTCACATAAAAGGATTCTGGGTTTCTCAGTGAAGTAAAACAACATACTTTGCATAATGGAGTGCACTGCTAAATGAAATATTCAGAGCTTATTCCTAATTAATGTAAACAAGTTCTCATTAAATTATATAATCTCTATTATGCTGACTATATACTAACGAATAAGGTGTGCTTTATTGAATCACGAATTACAAGAGCGTTTTTCTTCACATTAGATTTTCAAAGTCAATTTAGTCAGTTTCAGACTAGTTTCTGTATGAACTAGAATGTAACAGATGTTCTGTTTGGGCTCCATGCTACTGCATCATGTTCAACGGAGTTTACAGGTGGGTTTTCCATCAAAATAACAAAAACCTAATGAAATATATGTATGTACATGGCATTTGAGAATACAGTATAATGGAATGCTTTGTGTTACTGTTTGTCACTCCTGGTTAAATTGGCAGAGCGAATTCAAGCCTCTGAGATAGTATGAGTTTGTAAACAGCCAGAAGATTTTGCTTCACTTCTGTTATCACAGAATCACAGAATTGTAGGGGTTGAAAGGGTCCTCCAGAGATCATCGTGTCCAACCCCCCTGCCAAAGCAGGTTCCCTACACCAGGTAGGGACAAGTAGGCATCCAGGCAGGTCTTGAACATCTCCAGAGAAGGAGACTCCACCACCTCCCTGGGCAGCCTGTTCCAGTGCTCCGTCACCTCACTGTAAAGCAGTTCTTGCACACATTTGTGCAGAACTTCCTATGCTGCAGTTTCCGGCCGTTTCCCCTTGTCCTGTCTCCACTCACCACTGAAAAGAGTCCGGCCTCGCCATTCTGCCCCCCACACCTTAGATATTTATAGACCTGGATCAGGTCCCCTCTCAGTCTTCTTTTCTCAAGGCTGAACAGACCCAGTTCACTCAGCCTTTCTTCATAGGAGAGATGCTCCAGGCCCTTCACCATCTTTGTGGCCCTCTGCTGGACTCTTTCCAAGAGATCCCTGTCTTTTTGGTGCTGGGGAGCCCAGAACTGGATGCAGCACTCCAGATGAGGCCTTACCAGGGCAGAGTAGAGGGGGAGGATCACCTCCCTCAACCTGCTGGCCACTCTCTTTTTAATGCATCCCAGGATGCCACTGGCCCTCTTGGCCACAAGGGCACACTGCTGGCTCATGGCCAACCTGTTGTCCACCAGGACGCCCAGGTTCCTCTCTGCAGAGCTCCCCTCCAGCAGCTTATCCCCCAACCTGTACCGGTGCATGCAATTATTCCTCCCCAGATGCAAGACTCTACACTTGCTTTTGTTAAACCACATCTGGTTTTTTCTGCCCAGCTCTCCAGCCTGTCCAGGTCTCGCTGTTCTACTGTGCCTGCGTGCCACATATAGCAGACAACTACACTTTCAAGGACATCTGAATCTTGTTTCTGGTACAACTTGTAGAGTAAGAAAGCTAAAGATCAGACAGAAAGAGTCCTCAAAAGCATGTGTCCAAGGAGTCAGCTAAACTGGAGGATTACCTAATATGAGCTGATAATATCTTTAAGAACAGGAATCGGTGATGAATGAGGAAGAAAAGGCTTCACCAGTTTCTCTTAAATATAAGTAGTGGGCAGATAACCCCTACATTTTGCTCTTCCTCCAGTCTGGTGTGCGAGTGCTTGACTGACAGACACAAAGGTTTTGCAACATGAAGTCTAACCACAAGCCAGACACAAGTGTTCCCTAGAGGCCAATGTTGTACAGTGTCTGCTGGGAAGGAATACACCCTATGCAAGCATGTAGGCAAAACTACCTCCTGGGGAACAGTCTGCACAAAAAAAGAACCCAGGCTGCTTTTCAGATGGACAATGATGGGCTGGACAAATGTGCAGACAAGAACCTCATTAGATAAATGAAAGCAAATGCAAAGTCCTGCATCTGGATCAGCAAAACCCTATGATGCCATGCAGACTGGGAGCTGTTTGGAAAACCGAAAAAAAAAAACCAACAAAAAAACAAAACAGCTTTGCAGAAGAGGCCCAGGGGGTCCTGGAAATCAACATATCAATCATTAATCACCAGTTTGCCTTTGCGATAATTAAAGCTCACATCTTGAGTTATGTTAGCTAGCAAGGAAGGAAAATTATTATTTTTCCATTTCCACCTATTAAGCCCTTGTGAGACCACGCCTGGGATCATCCAGGTTTGAAATCGCCAGTACTAGCTAGATTGACAAACTGGAGGGTCCAGGACAAGGCCACCATGGTGATTCAGAGGCACACGTCCCACATGAAGGAACTGAAACAGATTGCTTTCTACTTATTTGCGGAAGATAAGGCTGCAGAGGCGATCTTAATGCTGACCCCATCTATCTCAGGACAAGATGAATCTAGACTTCTTGAAAGCACATGGAAAAATAATGAGGGGCAAAGGCCACAAAATGCAAATTTCAAACAGCTATCAGCTGTCCAAGTAATACGAATGGTGGCTTCAGGAATCATAGTAAAGAAAATCTATCACTTTTGTTTTTAAAATATTCACATATCAACTGAATTTTCTTTTTGCTTACAAAACAGGAATATTTCTGCTTGTAATCTTGGGACTGTGACCCTGCAACATGGAGCTGTAACTATGTTATGCTTTTCTCTATTACTGAAGATACACCATGGATAGAAAAAAAATCTGTATCTCTTTCTTGTCTAAGAACGAAAACCAGAGAATTTTTAGTGTAGGGAGTTATAGTTGGAAATTTTGTGACAGTCTCTTTTCTCACATGGAAATGTAGATTCCCTGTGATACCTGGCTGCAAGTCCACTTGATGGCTGATGTGGTGAAGTCTGAAATCCAGGCTGCTTGCAGATCCCTGCTCCTTTGACATATGCCAGATTCAGTCAGACAGCCTCTAGGGCTGCCAACTGGAGAGCTGATGGTGGGTCACCCCACAGCAGGAAGGTGCAGGCATCCTGACTTACCAGCTCCAGCACTACTGAAAAGCTCACGTGGCAGACTATTTCAGGGCCAGGGAGCCTGGAGAGCACAGGGCATTTCAGAAACATGGTCCCTGTTGTGGAAACAGTGGGCTTGGCTTTTCATCCCTCCAAAATGCCTTTTCAAAATGTCGAATCTTTTTGCAGAAATGATGCTAAACGTCCTATCCACGTGCTTGACTATGCTGAAAATCCATCCAGTCCTCACTAAGTTCTTCGTCTAGTCACAGAGCGTGTGTCAGTCATGGTGTAGTGGAGGAACGTTCACCAGAAGCAGAGCTCTTTTTAGATTTTCCAAAGCAATGGGCAATGAGTGTACCAAAGACAGGTGTCAGAAAACAGTTTTCTGCTGTTTTTTAAAGAAATTGATGATTCCATAGCCCATTCCTAACTTATAAACTCATAAAAAGACAGACGACCTGAAAAAAATGATGAAGGTAAATTAATATTACAGTTGCGCTGCATACCCTGGAGAAAACATGTGTTTTTGGTGTTCTCTGCTCTGGCAAGTGTGTTTGGGGGAAGTGAGCACATTTGACTGCATATATCGGTGTCTGCACCCATTCTTTAAAATGCTTATTGCTGTTTTTTGAACAAATAGTATTTTTTTGAAATTCTGAGGCAGTATAATATATAGTACAGATGATACTCAATAAGATTAACATTTAAATCAATGCAGTCTGACAACTAGGATTATCGTAATAAGGAGATAAAAATGTGCAGTGTGTAAATCAAGTGCAAGCATCAGCCTTTTTAGATCTTGATCAGATCTAAAGAGAAACATCCACATGTGCTAGTCATTCTTCTTGGATGTAGGAATGTCTTCTGTTTTCTCAGAGGTGTGCAAACATATGTCCGTATTCAAACTGGAGTAATGATATATACTTTGCCTGTGAAAGTGCTTTATCTCATTTTATCAACAGCATTTTTTTTTTTCCTTTTTAACTTATTTTTTGTGCTCAAGTCATAAATGGCTATGCCCATAGACAGGCACTAAACAAATGGATGTAAGAGTTTCTACCCTGAAAATTTAATTCTTCAATAAGATCAAATGAAAAACAAAACAAAACAAAACAAAATCATTAATATACATTTTACATACAGGTGCTAAGCCTGAAAGATCACAAAAAGAAATTCTTCCTTTAGCATTCTCTCCTTTTCATCTCTGAAGAGGAAAAAGACATTCAAAGACCAATGCTTTTAGAGATTTGAACACACGTATTGCTGACAAAACAAAAGTATGTCAGAGAATCGCAGAACTCATTAAGTGGAACAGAAAGTGTGATAGCTAGATGCTGTTCTTCCACTTTAATTGCAAGATATTTTCTGTGTGGAGAAATTGTTCAGGACAACTACATGAGCATGAGAAAATAGAAAATCATTTCAATTAGCATACTCTAATCAGTTCCTATTACTGATCATTTAAAAACATTCATCATGCTATCCCTCATTTTTTTTTCTTTTCCTTCAGAAAATAAACTGTGATATTTTCCACATAAAGCAACAGCAGAGTGGAAGCACTGCCTGTGCTTAATCTCCTGCTCTTTGTTGACATGTAAGCTGGCCCCCAGGCTAATGATATTTCCAGACCTACCTTCTCTCCCTGTGATACTTGTTCCTCACACATCCTCAGAGCTCCCAGAGTGCGTACTGGAGATGGGGTTGCCACTCAGAGGCATACATAAAGAGTGCAAGAAGGAAGAAGAATCTGTACTCACCAATCTTTAAAGGAGGACACTGACCTCTCAATGTCCAGGACTGTCCTTTCTCATCTCAGGCATAAGTGAATCATCCTAATTTTAGCGGTGTCTTGAGCACTACTATCAAATAAACGCTACAACATATTCTGTGCCAGATTTGGACTCTGAAAAGAATGTATATTAAGACATCAGGCTGACCATGTGTCAGGAGATTTTTATACAAAGATACATCCAGAAACTCTAAATATGGGCCTCTGAGGATTTGTGAGGAGCAACAGCAGCAAAGGAGAAATCCATTTACTGTTCTGCTTTCAGAAGTTTTCAAAAAGACAGCTGATAACAAGTCTCCATTGACTCTAAGTGACTCCAACAACCTACTTCTGGAGTGTAAAGATGGAGACAGTTGGTCATTAAAAGGTGATCAAAATAAGCTGCAACATCTGAAGCTCCAATAGTTATACAAAATTCAAGGGACACTTAAGATTTGTGCCATTGACACAAATATATATTTTAGATTATATTACTTCATTCTTACTGTGGGCTTTATGTGGTTTTAACTGACTGCTGTTTTCATTTAACATGCAGCCTTACAAGAGATAATGGCATAGTGACTGCTGGTGCTTTGTTCCTTCAGCGGTTATGGGCTTTTAAAGCACTGAATAACATTACTGAATTTAGCACAACTGAATGCCACCTTATTGTATTGACATGCCAACACAAATGAAACAAATGCCTCCAAGCACCTCCAAGTCATGATCTTATGTAGATCACGTCCCATGTAGAATCCCAAACTAAGCATTTCCAGAAATAGCAAACTGAGACTCAAGCTTATGAACTGACAATGAAAGCGTGACAGAAGACCTAAATACTTCATGAACATTGGTAAATAGTTGAAGCATTCTAGCCTATTTTGCCACTTTTGTAGACATGTAGGCTATTTTTAAACTGCAAAATGCCTTGGTAACTGTCTGAAAGTCTACTTGCGTAATTCTTTACATTAACAGCACCACAAATTATATCTGACACTTCCACTGTGGCCTCTGTTGTTTTTTCCTATATGCATAAAATAGAGCCAAAATATAAAAAATGCCCAATTTTTCTTTCTAATGGGTTGTGCTCAGCTGCAGCCTCGCAACAAGTTGTTAACTACGTAGGGGTTTCTTTGCTCTAATTTTCCAATGAAAAATGGAAATGAAATGTATCCCTCCCTCATTGCTATTTATTCGAATTATTAGAACTGAAATGCTAAGATCTTTCAAAAAGACTGTAGGAAGAAAAAAGTAATAATAAAATACCCCTTAGTAACACATGTAGACTTATGCATTAATTTTCAACAAAAGTCCATCATTTTTTTCCTGATCTTCTCTGTAATCTTTTTATATATCTTCATCTCCCCTGGAATCCAACTCTCTAAAACCAAAAATAATATTCCAGTTAAAGTTATATCCATTCAGAAGATACCTATATATATAAATCTCTCTGTCTCATAAACAGTTTATGTATCTACATTCTATGGGGACATTAGAGTCTGGAGGCAGGCAGCAGCGCTTGCAATTTGACATGTACCCATATGTACATAGGTCAGATTACAAGTCAAATTACATGTAATAACCTCATGTTAGACATGAAAGGCAAATTTCCTTATTTTTGTGGCACAGATGACATATGTCTACCCTGAAAAGAAAAGGCTATACTTCATAGTTCACGGATGGTTTAGACTGCACGATTTTATCCTCAGACTCGGGGAACAGATGAGTGAGTGGATCACAGAACAAGTGAAATCTCCTTCAGTATACACTTATCAGAGTGAACATGTCAGGACTGATATGGCCATGTTTGACACTACTTCACAGAAGGAGACTGGAAGTGATAAGCCCTGAAATCTCTTCATTATTTTAATTCTCTCTTGTGATTTGGCCACAAAAGAGCTGTAATTCACATCTGATGATTCCCACTCTTTTCATACTAACTAGATTGTTCCTTTTATAAAATACCTGGGGCTATGAGATTTCCATGTTACATTAAGGGAGATGAAGTTTAGCAAAGTTGGGCCTGTCAAAAAAGTCAGGGCCACAGGTTTCTGAAGTAATATGTCTGAAAGGCAATGTAATACAGTGATGAAATCACAGAATCACAGAATCACAGAATCACAGAATTGTAGGGGTTGGAAAGGACCTCCAGAGATCATCGAGTCCAACCCCCCTGCCAAAGCAGGTTCCCTACACCAGGTTGCACAGGTAGGCATCCAGGCAGGTCTTGAACATCTCCAGAGAAGGAGACTCCACCACCTCCCGGGGCAGTGTGATGCAGTGTAGTGTGAAGCTGAAATGTGTGAAATGTAGTGTGAAGCTGAAATTATTATTGTAATTTTTTTTCCTTAAAATTTCTCACTGTACTTGAAGTGCTACAAACACAACTAGTGATCAGTGATCAGTGATCAGTGATCAGGTAGTGTTAATTTTCTTTTGTAGATGAAACTGGCTTCAACTCTGGATATATTCCAGCATGTTGATTTTCTGTGCATTTCCCATACGAGATACTTTGATTTGAGTATTTTACACACCTAAAAGAATATAAATTTAAAAACTAAATATAATCTTTATGTGCAAAGCATTCTTCTCAATCCTTTTAACACATGAAACTGGACTATCTGTGACACATGGAACCTGAAAATCAAGGAAGGCCACTGAGAGAGTCCGTTTAAGGCTTCTACTGTGATTACGGTTCTAAGGGTAGGAGATGGACATTTAGCTAATCTTTGAATGAAAGGAATGCAGTGGCACCTTCACCTGATTTTATGTGTCTACAGTTAAATTAAAATGAAGTGTGAATATTCCTACTGAGAAGAATACCTCTATATAAGTCCTCGACAAAAGCTTGTACTGGAAGGATT
Organism: Centrocercus urophasianus; assembly: GCF_019232065.1. Taxonomy (NCBI): domain Eukaryota; kingdom Metazoa; phylum Chordata; class Aves; order Galliformes; family Phasianidae; genus Centrocercus; species Centrocercus urophasianus. The sequence goes on from NW_024884142.1 coordinate 23,726,059, forward strand.
TGAAAGGGAAAAGGGGCGAATAAAACTATATCAGTGCTCAAAAGATTGATTCTAAAAGCTCCCAGAGACATTCACCATTCTCTTAAAAGAGCTGATGTAGAAAACCATATTTGTACCCTTGAGTTAAATTTCCCACGACCTGCTGTAAATGCCATTCCTTTGAGAGAAGAACCCTCAAGTGTGTGTCACTGGAATCCGACATTCTAGAAATGCAATGGGGGGAAGTAGAGACATCAGCAGATGGCAGCTGCTTAACCCAACCACTAGATGAAAAGCAAATGTATTAAAGACTCTGACGTCAAATGACAGGCATCTTTCCAAAAGAAATTCTGTCAGAACTTCATATAAATCAAAAGATAGATTGTGAAGATTTTTACTGGCAATTGCACTTGTTCATGAAGTAAGATAAATTAGTAAAGAGCAGAAAGGTAAGCCAAAAGGCATCTTCATTTTGCAGACTTTGCCTTGCACCTTTGGAATTTCCTGAACTGACAATTTTTAAGAAAATCCAGGGATTTTGTGTTCACCTCCACAGTTAGCTGCAAAGAAAAGAAAATTGCAATCACAAGATTTGCCTGTGAAGTAGATAGTTAGATGGAGTTTGAGGGAAAAAAAAGGTGAATTTTATCCAACTTTATCTAACCATGGTTAGAGCCAGGATCTTATGCCAAGCAAATTTTAAAACTATTCTAAACTACTTCTGCCTTTTGATGGAATTGTCTGAATATTGTGGTGGCATAAAGCTCAGCCAGGAATAGAAATTGTGATCTTGGGTTCAAAACTCTCTGGAGATGTTTCCAGACTGTCACTTCTGTGACAGCTGGAAAACAGACAAATGTATCAGCATCAACAGTTCAAGGGACAGTCTGTCCTCAAAATCACTCCCGCAAATGCATTATTGTTTGCCCCAGCCTCAATTGCTTCTCTGAAAGAGCTGACAGGATGGACACTCCAGCCAATACCTCAATAATTATCTCGAAGAAAGCACATCCTAATGCCTTTTGAGTGTCTAGTCAAAACTGGCAGCTTTAAAATACTAAAAAAAAAAAAAAAAAGCATTTTTCCTAGCACATAGATATCCCAAAGCCCACATTTTCTTCTATTCCAAAATGATTTCACTAAACAACATTCAACACAGATTGCCAACTTCAGGGCTAAGATGTGTTCGTAAATCACATATGTTAGAAGATATTAACAGGAAAAGATCAAAACATTTCTGCTTACATATCTTGCAGTGTGTACCATTGCTTTTATTGGTGAGTTACATTTGAGTAGACACTACCTCTTCTGCATCTAGTTAGTTCAGTAAAAGAACTTAAATGATTTTCTTAATCAATTTTATACAAGCAGAAGCATTTGCACAAAGTCTGCATCTTTTCCTGCTGTTGTTTTGTTGTGTTTTTTTTTTCCAGGTATTTTATTTTTGCCCTAAATTGGTAGTGAAATTAAATCCCAAATTTGAAAAAAAAAATAATCATAACATCAATAATTAAAAATTGCTCTTTTATAGTGAGATACTTGATATCCTTGATCCTTGATAAACTCAGCAACAAAGTGCTCAGAATATCCTCCCTCCCTACCTCCCTCCCTTCCTTTCCAACAGCATGTTTTCCCAAACATGAGAGATTGGTTTACCATCCTTTCTAGCCACTTACTTTGAATTAGGTTTCTTAATACAAAACAGCTGCCTGAAAGTCTGAATCTGAACTCCTCTGAACCTACAGATTATTCTCCTCTGGACTAAGAATCTTATGTGTGAAATGCAAATACAGATTTCTACAGTGAAATTTTCAAGTTACGGTTGGATAAAGCCCTGAGAAACCTGATGTGATGTCACAGATGAAGTCACTTTGAGTGGTCTGTACTTGAGATCTCCTGAAGTCCTTTCCTGCTTGAATTATCCTATGATCCTTTCATCCTAACGATTTAATCAGTCAAGAAGAGAAGCCTAAAGGAAATATGATTATCTGATAATTATTTTATTATGACTCATATCATGAATGCACAGTGATAAGTCCTATTCTCACTGACATCAATGGAAATCCTGCCTTTAGCTTGATTTCTAATAGTCTCTGACTCAGCATGAGTATGAGAAATGCAAAATATTGACTTCTGAACAATGAGGGATTGACAAAATATATGGTGGAACAGATTAGTTACTAATAAAATATGTTTAGCCCAAAATATCTTTATAGTTTTATGAAAACCATTTACATTATTTCAAAATATAACATGATTGTCCAGTTTAAGGAATATACTTAAGCCTGACAAATGTTTTGCTATTTTTCCTGAGTAACATCTCTTCTGAGGTGTATCTGTAAAGAATTAGTTGTTGCCACCACTGCTTTCACCAGAAATATTTAAATCCAACAATAGAAGTTGTGAGTAAATAACAAAATTCTGCTTGTATTTCTGCTACATTTTTTCCTTCAAATGAAATGCAGTCACTCATTGTATTTTTTCCTACTGTAATTAGTTTTAAGTATAGATGGATTTTTAAGACCTACAGCAATAGTACTTCCAGGTCACTGTTTGTTATGTTGTAATCTCTTGGAAGGTATTTACTCCCTAATTCTTGATCTGAATGTTGAAACCTTAAAAGGAAAATTGAAATGTGGATATAATCACTTACATACCAATATCCAAAACCTTCCTTTTCCTTATATGGACCATATCAGAACATACCGCACAGATGCTTAATGAAACTGGATATTTTGTTTGCATGAAATTCCTTCGTATACTCCATAAGCCTTTTCTTCTCCATGAGGAAAGAGCTGGAAGTCAGTGGCATTGCTAAACGTTACTTTGAAATTATGTAGCATGTTCTATTCTTTCAAGCCTCTGAAAGCACAATCCATTTTGAGAGAGGAAGTGTGATTCTTCTTCCTATTTCATGCTATGCATTAACAATTGCCAGAGCCATTCATCACTGTATGAATGAGCAGGCCAGAGTAAACAAAATCCTACAATCCAGCTCCTTTGTGCCTTTATGTAAATACCTGGTGTCTCGCTCCAGTTTATAAGGAGAGGAGGTTCTTTGATATCTGTATAGCTGGCATGAGATAAGAAACAACAGTTCAAGTATTGGTCTGACCAGTTTATTACAAATCTTAATCAGGGAGATAAGGAAGGGGAGGACGGACACTATTATGAATTAGAGTAATGGGGAATGGAAGGAGGGTGGTAGAAAAGATAGGAAAGAAGAAGCAAGGAGACTTTGTAGGAAGCAAGAGGGAGATAGTCACTACCATGGATCCAGCATGGTTTGTAGTTCAGTCACTGATCTTCATTAGTGGTGGGTCATCAGGCCTCGTTGTTCTGTTGAGGACGACGGTGACCACAGCGATGATGGCAACTACATTCCAATGGTAGTACCAACTTATTTATAAGTCCACAGTGTCTGAGTCAGCTCTTTTAGGAGGGACAGCTGCTGGATGTCAGCAGGAACTCCTTTTGTTCCCATCTTCTGGGCCTTGCCAGTAGATAAGAGGGAGCAGGGAGACGCCCACTTGTACCTTGCCTTCACAGGATGCAATGGTATCATCCCCCAGTCTCCCATAGCAAGCTGGATTTATTTGGTCACAGGCTAGATCTACCACCAGTAAACAGTTCTGAGCACTCTCTTCTGAAGGCAAACAGCTCCAAAAAAATTCTTTCAAACATAAAATTTTCCACACAGTGATGCTGATTGCCACATGGCATACCCATCACTCATCTCCTAAACAAGTCAGTCTTATCACAAGAAATACCTCAGGAAGCAAGCTTCGAGTTAAAAAAAAAAAAAAAAAAAAAAAAAGGATTCTCACCTGGTCATCTGCAAATGCCTCTTTTTCTATTGTAGGAAATCTGCTCTGACCATCTGCAAGCAGCAACATACAGTATTGCTGTATAAAAGGATTACTTTTCAATAATGTACATGTCACATTATTTATGATGTAGAAATTGGATTTAAATAAGCCCTAAGATTTATGAATTCTTGTTAAAGAAAGAGCGCTGCAAAGGTGTTTTTATGACTGTAATACTCCTTGTTCATATATTAAGAGAACTGCAATAAACAAGCAACAATGAAGAATTTATTTCTCCATGTAGATGTTCCTCATAGTTTAAGAGCAATCTTGTCTTTCTAACCTTAACTTGAGGCTATCATTACATTCCTGGCATTTGCAAAGATAATCTGCTTCAGAAAAATTCTGTATTGTTTTTCTACTTATCTTTGTGCTTTGGCAGAATAATATACTTTTCTAGAGGAAGGATTACCAGGGTTCAGAATGCAGGGAACACTATTTTTCTGTCAGAATTGTTTGCAACAATGCATCTGTTGCAGAGCAGTTCATAGCATTGAAATATATAACATGAGAATCAAAAAGAGATTTGAATATATATATATATATATTAGTTTTCTTATACAAAAGTTCTTAAATTTGTTTCAATTTATTTCATCTAAGGATATTTCTGAAAATATCTATGGATACCGTATATAAGATCCATTCACAACAGTCTACATCATCTGTAAGTAACACTGACTGATACTGGAAATCATATGTACTTTTCGTTTAATGAGCCCATTACTGTTGTTTGCAAGTTTCTTTAATTGTTCTTATTTTGGGTTAAAATATTCAGTATGAAATTTCACACTGGGACAGGAGCAGAACACCTAAAATGTGCTTTCAAATGCAGATTTGAACATAGTCTGTGTCCAAACAAGACCTGAAATGTAAAGTTTCCTTCATTTTAGCCATGATGATCAAGACTTTTTTTTTTTTTTCCTGCTGAAACTTCTTTGTTCCTGCTGGAAAATTTTTGTTTAACTATTTTTACTTGCCACTGTACTTCATGTCTGACTGTTCTACTTTCACGAGGGACTGGGTGCAGCCAAAATTGCTCTGCTAGAAAACCTATCCTTGAGCTTTTCCTGCCCAGAACACTTGCAGCCATCTTAAGCCTACTACTACTAAGGGAAACTAATTAAAAAAAAAAAAAGTCTTTGGCTAAGAAACAACAAAGATAATAAAAGTTCTCCTTATATAAAATGATGCTATAAAAAGAATGAAAAATAAAGCAGCAGTATCTCAACTAGATTGAAAGTCAGATTTTCTCTTGCTGCTTAACATTTATATCACTGAATACAAACAGCAATGTTGGATGTCTAACTATTTTCCAGAAAGAGCACATGTATTTTTAAGTACATTTGAAAGAAACAGTATATGCTGGCTCAAAGGAAATAGAGCAGTGCCAACATTCCTCTTACTCTGTGAGAGAAGTCATGTCTCTGGAAGACTAGAAGTGCCAATTTAGCAAAGATCAGAATGATGCAGACCTGTGGTATTCCCAATAATCTTCTTGCTCATCATTAATTAAGACACTCATGTTTGTCATCATAAAGAGACAAAAAAATTATATTTAACACAAATGTAAGGAACTTAAGATAGACCTTGACCTACAGATTTTTGCTTTTTACTTTACCAACAGAATCAGACTATTTAAAACCTATAAAATTTAAAGATATTTCAACCAAATGTTTGTTTTGGATCTAAATTTCTGTTCTTATATTTATTATACAGTTCTTTACAATTTATTTTGAACATTCCCAGCTAGTAATGCATTTAATACTCCCCTCAATTGTTCTGTTGCTAATCATTCTTTTTGTTGGCAGTTTTTGTTGGTTTCTTTTGTTTGTTTGTTTCACCTTCCCTGATCTGCTATGCAGATGGTAAAAAAAAAAAATTCAAACTGCTGGCCTAAAATCTGCTGAACATTCAGTGATATAAGGCAATCTGGATAACAATGCGTGTTCTTTCAAACTGTCAGTTTACTTCTTTGAAAAACGTCAGGAGAAAATCAGTGGCATAGTCTAATAGAAACAGAAAACATATATTTTTCAAAAGGTATCATAGAATGCAATCACAGAATCATTTGAGTTGGAAAAGACCGACAAAGTTATAAAGTCCAACCACTATAGAATCCAGGAAATAAGTTTTATGAGATCTTTCAGTCACACTGCATATAGCAGCATTTATATTTTTGTCATTCCAAATAGTTAACATACTCTCTAGAACCCCTACAACTGTGGATGTTCCTCAGTTTCTTAAGCATTTCAAGACTTACACGTCCTCTTTGGAGTAAGAAATTATCCTAATAATTATACAGATTTTCCCAGCTGTGGAAATGGGCACACTGTTTCATTCCTCTTTCTCAAAGCTTATGCATTTAGAAGTTACTAAATGTTTTCTTTTCTCCTTCATTTTTCAGCCTGTATATTTTAATTTCTTTTTTTTTTTTTCTTGCTTCTCTATAGTCTTTAGTTGATATACATCTTTTTTGCAAGACACTCAAAACTAGCCATAGTTGAAGCCTTACTGTTGTTGATAAAATAGGAGTATATTTACTCTTGCAAGCTACACCTCTACAGCATATCCATGAACAATATTAGATGGCATAGTGCAATGATGTTCAGACTGAGATCTGCTCTAACTGCCAAATTTCTTGAAGAGCAGCTACTTAAGCAATTGTTCCCCAATTGTTTTGGGATTGTATTTGCATCAATTATTGCCTTGTATCTGTCATATAAAGCAGTATCCCCAGTAAACTGAATTTATAACAGTTACATCAGACTCCTCATCTTATCTTTGCTCTCTGAGGACATACATGAGACTTAAAGAAATATAATTCTGACTTGTTAATGAAGAGGTACCTTCTATGATAGGCAAGAGAAAAAAAAACACAAAATATTGAAGTATTTATTATGGAATCCTGAAGTTCTAGAGGTTATTCATTTCGGTTTATCCAAAAGCGTAAGAGTAATATCTTGATTTACGTCTATGTCTGTAGTTAAGCAGCATTGGTCTACACTTCCAGTGTTGGATGTTTCTTTCTAACTCTTGCCATTGATAATTCAATAATAAAATACTACTGTGAACTCTCTAAATGGTTATACTTACATTCTGTTATCTGAAGGTTGGACATACTTCTGTTAAGTAGAATCTTATTTTGGATTTGCAGCAGGACCCTGACTTCCGCTGCCTGTTTTTTGGTTTCTAATTGGAATTTAAAATGAGACCAATGGAAGAAGTGGACAATTGCTTAAAATTAAAAGAAAGAAAAGATTTGTTGTTTTTCAGAAAAATCACAGAATCTCAGGGATTGGAAGGGACCTCAAGAGATCATGTCCAAACCCTGTGGTAAAGCAGGTACCCTACAATAGGTTGCACAGGTAGGTGTCCAGGCTGGTGTTGAATATCAACATAAACAGGCTTGTAGGTCTTTCAGAGCCAGATCTTTTTATACAATAGCACCGGATATCTTCCTAATAGGATTTCTGACAGATGAAAAGCTGCACATGTCTCTTGCACATCAGAGTCTCCAACACATTTGAGCTATTTAGTTTGATCAAGTTTCTCAGAGAGTATAGGTTGCAGACTGTGAGCTAGCTGAATCTCAACCTAGCCAAGACCAAGTAGAAGGAATGGTAGGATGCTCAAGGCATATTTTAGTGTTATGCATGATCTCTTAAACCTTCAGTTGCAAAGTTGCTCACTTTCCATTGTATCTGGGAAGAAAACAGAATTTGGAAAAACATTAAGGGTCAGAAAACTTTAATCTAAATTCCAAAGATACCAAGTGCTACTTCAAAAAGTTGGATTTTCACATTTTTTCTTTTCAATGAGAATGTGAGTACAGCGTATATGATCCCTTGATGAATCTCAGGAACCTCTGTGAGATATGGAGTACCAAAATTTCTTTAAAAAAAGATCATTCTTTCTACAAGTTTTTTAGAGAAGATTCTAATAGAAACAGACACAAATATATAACATGCAATAAACTCTCTGCTTATGAAACATACAGAAAATGTTTAATTGTATCTGGTTTTAACTCAGCATCCTTAACTGCACACTAAACCCATGGATTACATTATGTATCTGTGCCATTTTGGCCACCATATATTTTGCCTCCTTCTCATGAACTGCTGCAGGAATAAAGTTGGGATATTGCTGGTTCTTTTTCCTAATCCTTTTAATGTTCAAGAGCTGCACTCAATTTCTATAAGACCTTGTCCCTTTTACTGATCTAGCAGGGTTAACAGGAAAGTCTCTGGAAAAAACAGAATTCACTGCTGTGTAATCAAAGAATATTAAGATGTTATAATTACAAAATAAACAAGAGAGTTTGGCAAAGCAGATAACGATAACAACAAGAGAATAGATAGAAAGCTTACCCCTATCCTGGGTCACTTACGAAACCCCAACAGAGCAGATCTCCAGAAGAAATCCTTCCCTACTGGTAGCCGGCTCTTAAAAGGTCTAGGAGGGGTAAAGCCAGGCTCCACCCCTTCCAGCAGCACAGGTGAATTGCCTTCACCTGTGCTCCTCTGGCTGACTCATGGCTCGCCTCAGGTGATCAATCAGAGGTTCAGGCCATGACTCAGCAGTTCCCATACAACAGCCTAGAATAGAAGTAGCAAATCTACATTTTATAAGAGCATCCTTACAACTTCTTCCAAATTCAAAACTCAATGGTACATGTATTAAAGAACTAGAATAAAGCTTTACTTGTTTTTTTGTTTATTTTATTTAAAAAAGCACAGAAGAATATCTTGAAAATGGTGTTTCTTAACAGCTACAAAGCATTCTTTTGAAAGAATAATATTGACTGTTTTATTGCTGTCATCCTCTCATTTTCACATGCTCAATTTTAGTCTGCTATATTATACAGCAATATAATATCTTAAGACATATGAATTAGGATGTTCCTATCTCTCTCCATTAATCTTCTCATATTAAAGGCTAGACTTCAGTGAGATGAATTAGTTCTACCATAGTGACAATATCCAGTAGCAACTGGAAATGAGATGGAGTTCAAAATCCTTAACGTTCTTCATTGCAGTTTATCTTGATCAAGTCTGCATAGTTATCCATTGTTCCATTTTTTTAATCATTTTTTTCATAGCACAAAATAAAAATGTTTACAGAGACCTCCAAGACACTCTAGAATCTTGCCTAACATACTTCCTTTGCTTTTAAATACTTGTTAAAAATTCTCATGCATGCTACAAGAAAGAAAAATAAATTGGTTATATTAAGAGTATCTTATTTCCAGATTCTAATAAGGACCAGCAAAGGAAATTGCAAAAACATATGGCCAAAAGGCGATTCCAACAAAAGTCAGTCTTTGTGCAGCGTGTTTATGTGAAATTCATCAGGAACTTTACACAGCAGCAGCAAAGGATCAGTCCTGTCTGTGCTCTGTCCTAATCAGCCTGAACCACACACAAAAGCTTGTTTCCTCCAGTGTCTCATGTCCTCCAGCATGAAAGAAATCAATAGAGTGGTCTTGTCTACAGTTGGTAAGATTGTTCCTTTCACCGAATGGTGATTAAGCACAAAGGAGATTCTCTTTCCGAAAGGAACACTTTTGCCTTTTCAAAAAAATATCTCATGAGATTCATAATGTGATCTTTTTTTTCATATAAAAGACCAGTCTGTGAGACAAATGAGTTCTGTTTACTTGACCAGAAGTCAAGAGGCCAGAAAAAAAATCAGCAGGAGAAGATCCCCTTCTTTTCTGCAAGGGGGAGTAAGGAGTGGAGGGGAAGAGTGAGAGGGGGAAGAAGCTTCTCATTTTCCCCTCTCTTGCTCTGATGCTTTGCAAACTATCAACTGCTAGGTGCTGAACAGCTGAAACCCTGTGCACAGATTGGGAAAAGAAACTGGGAGTATTCTGAAGAGGTTTTCAACATATGCTCTTGCTGTTAAGTCTGTCACATGCTCATAAAAGTGGATCCATATAAAAGAGAAAACTGCAATTGATGCTGGCTGAGTCTAGTGCAGAGCCAGGATGATGTTTCAGATGGTTTGTTTATCTCCACCTCGCAGTGTTACAAGCCTCTGACATTTCAACAGATATTTTCCAGCACGGCAGGAATGAGTTAGTGGACATCCCATGCTAGTGTGGTTTTTCAGCATGAAGCTCCTGTCTTGCAGCTCTTTTCAGTGTAGTACTTTGTTCCAGTTTGCAGATAAAACACTCTACAAGATACTGGTTAACAGTGAGTTTTCCTTAAATATAACAGGTGAATGAAGCAAAATAGAGATAACAAAGTGTAATGTGATTTTCCATCTAAGCACATGTAGAGTTTGGACCTGCTACTGAGCGTCCAACTGAACTGAACACTGAATTTCTGTAAACAGTGAGTGCTTTTTTTTTTATGTTTCAAGGCCTGTGAAGAGAAGATATGTAGTGGATGTATTTCCACTAGCTACAGGAGTTTATGAGAATCACTGTTTCTATAAGTCCAATTTACTATGCTTGCACATATTAAAAGGCTGGAAATTTCTAATGCTATCCAGGCAAAACTTTTGGAGAAGGTACTGGAAATTAGTTTGGAAGGTATTCTATGGTTTGGAAACAAATAGAGATTTTAATTGTCATGTATAAAAACACACACACACACACATATATATAAGGAAAATAGGCAAAAAAGAAAAAAAAAAAAAAAAGCACATCTACCTCTTGTAACTATGCATAATTCAGTACTAAAATAAGATTTATTTCAGGGGGTTATTTGTTATTTGCAACATCTTTCTTTAGGCAGCTAGGTTAAGAGATGGGGCTCCCTCTATGGTCAACATAGAGAAACATACCTCTTCAAAGATGATTCAAATCAGCTATTTGAAACCTAGCTTTTTTACTCTGATTTGTCCTCATCAGGCACTGATCCGTTTACACTGGCAGACGAGATAGCTGATTTTGTCTATACAAGAAGAGTTTATTTCCTATTTATGATGGACAATAACAGAACAAAACAGAAACAAACAAATGAAAAATCAATGTTGTAAGGAATAAGACATTGGTTACCTAGAGTATCTTGAAGACAGCACCTTCCATGAGGCATATACACAACACTTTGTATATTTCAAGGCCAGGTTGGATGTGGCTTTGAGGAATGATATCTGGTGAAAATTGTCCCTGCCCACGGCAGAGTAGTTGGAAACATAATCTTTAAGGACCTTTCCAACCCAAACCATTCTGTGATTTTATATTTAGTCCTTTGTTTCTTGTCCTCCAAGACATGCCTTCTGCCATGTGTAGAGCTCCTGTAAAGAAAACAGGAAAGAATCAAGCATATGCTCCTTATTTTGTTTTTTGCCTGCGAATTTTAAGTATCTGAGAAATGATTCATGCCTGACAGTGTTTACAGACATATTTTGATTCAAATTAATACCTTCTTTTTTTTTTTTTTTTTTTTTTTTTTTGTAATTTGATCATATTTTCTAGAGTTAATACAGAAAAAAAAAGCGTTTGATTCTCTGCAATTCTACTGCATGTTGATTAATCTGATGGATGGCAATTCTGGTTATAGAAACAAATAAAGACAGATTTCCCACTGTGCACAAAACTTCATTAAGAAGTACCAACAGGATCCACTGCCACAGATGGTGCACGAATGTAGTTCTACACAAGCCCCAGGCTGCTTGAGTCAAGGTCCTGTTTCAGCCTTGCTTTTAGAAAGGTAGTTATAAAATTAATTGCAGAGTACTTACATGATCTTGCAAGTAATTTATTTTATAATCTAAGCCTTAAATAGCTTTTGGTTGTTATTGTTTTGTTTTGTTTTTTAAGTTTCATAAATATAAACTGATACCTGTAAGGGAAGCACATAGATGTCACCTTCATATGCCACATTTCTATTAAAGGAATCATAAAGTATTTTGACTCATTATGATGGTGACTCTCTAATGCCCATATGCCATTATGAAAATTACTCTTAAATCACTAAGGGAAATATGGAAGTTATATTTTCTAAAGCAGTAGTAGATACAGAATCTGTAGTTTCAGAAAATTAATTGATTAAGTGGCAGTTCAGCTGGTCCCCATCAATCTCTTTATCCTTAATCACTCCTTCTGATCGAAATTCAAATCTGTCTAAGCCTCGGTTTGTTATCTGATTTTGCAAATATCTCAATTATCTCCATAAAGTACTTTAGTAGAATTGAAAATGCAACCCAATGTTTAGGACTGTAAAACTATTCTGTTGTGGAAACACCGTTTTTCCTAATAAAATATGAGGGTATAAAAGAAACTACTGCAAATCCTTTTTTTCATCATATTGTCTGATGTCAGTTAATTTAACTATTTTACTAAGCGCAACCAAAATTATAATAGCAAAATACAAATTCTGAGTTATTGACTACAGCTTGTTGGTTTCAGAGGTCTCAGTATATGAAAATAATATTTCTTTATATTTGACTATTCCTGTAAAGGAATGAAAGGAAAATAATAAAAACAGCTGAAACATTGCAAGACAGTCTTTATTTGGAACCAAGATGGATTACATAGAAGAGAAAAAATGTGTACAGACAGCAGAGGTCAGTGAAACCTATCTTGTCAGCAGGGATTGAGTCAAAGAGTAGGACAAAGGTGCAATGTTAACCCGCATCTGAAATTCATTATATTTCCAAATGTAAATTCCAACATGTGGGGAATTTGGGATCTGAGTCTGTATGATATTCTGTACTTATACAGACCCCTCACCTACAAGGTATATATTATTTTTGAGTGCTTTCTTTACTTAATTGTGACCTTTCCATCACAATGATGTTCATTCAAACTATTTAGGTGTTATGTAACAGCTAAACAGCATTAGCAGCACTTATTCTAATAAAAGTGTTAAAAACCCATGACACTAATTCTTAGCTTGAAAACGCAAAAACTATTAAATGGGAGTGGATCACAAACTATATAATATATTTTTTGCTGTACATAGAAGGACATTCACAATTTTTGTAGAGTTCTTTTTGACAGAATTATGCCCCATCCAGTTAGAGCTGATCACAAAGCCAATCAAAGTCACAGAGAGATGGAATGGCTGGAATGTCAGTCTGATTCAGAAGAATTAAGAATAGGTTTCTGAAGGTGTTATGCAAAGTTCTTAATGTCCTTTTTTCCCTCCAATTGTCATTCCCTTTTTTTGTCCATTTGTTCCCCATTCTTACTTTTACTAGATTTTTTAATAAGAAAAACAAATCAAAGAGCTCTTAATTTGAGTCTAGCCTTAAAAGCTCCAAAGCCTAATTGAATGTGAGATCAGAAAAAATTAATAAAACCCAGCCTCAAAAGGAATCATTTATGATAGTCCTCATTTAAGTTTCTCAATGCTTTCCTGCTTATGAATACAGCTGCCATCTTTCATCTTCTCTCTTTATCTAGACTCTAGAATTTTATCTTTAGATGATGCAAATCATTATAGCTCCACCGAAAGTGACTGAATTACACTAACTTAGAGTAGCTGATAAATTTTATGTCCTCTGCTCTGTAATTCTTTGGCAATAAGAAGTCTTTATTACTTCTTTGTATTTTTGATGCTTGGACATTTTCTCCACATTCATTTTGCCAAATTGATTTTGTTTTTCATTCAGGATTTCTTTTAACTTTCTTGCAGCTCAAAGGTATACTCCCTGTCCTCTTCTGTTTTTCTATGCTGAACATTTTCTTTTGGAACATCCTGTAACTCTATAGCCCAGCCTCTTCCTTTGGGATAAACCAGGACTCTGTAATAGTTATTATGTCCTAACTACAATTTGTCATGCCTGTGTCCACCACCATTGACCTTCTTTCTCTGTTTATATTTAGTTAAAAGCTCTTAATTTATTTTCCAGTTTCTTCAAAAACAATCACAATGAAGTTTCTGTGTTTTTCCTAGTGTTAACTCTGAATTCCTTTCTGTGTTTTCTATAATTGAAATATTATAATTCTTCATATGAATAATTCTATCTTGGTGTTAAATTACAGTTGTTTTCCTCTGTCCTTACCAGAGATAATTAATTTTGACTTAATGTGTTTAGTTTTCTTTAACTTTCATTAATTTCTGTCATCCTCATATATGCAGGTGGGCCTCTTAAGTTTTTTATCTACTGATCAGTTCAAACAATAATAATATTCTCAAAACGTTGCTATAGGTAAAATAGAACATGACATTTATAAGAGTATCTGAATTTACTGACAATCAAACTCATTTTTATCAGCCAAATAATACAAATTATCAGTTAATACACAAAGCCTTTTAATAATGCAGTTTAAATTGTTGCAGAAAACCACCACAGCTTTTACCCTTTCCTCTGATGTTATATTCTACATTATCCCTCTGAATCCCAAGGCTGACAATTTCTGTCTTCCTTGAAAAAAACAAAAAGAAAAAGAAAAGAAGAAGAAAAAAAAAGAAACGAAGAAAAGAAAAAAAGAAAAAAAAAAAACAGCATGGGACTTTTAAAAAAGTTGTCAACATCCTGATGTCTTCATCAGGAGGAGTGTGATGCTTGTTAAGAGCTTTTATTTCTTCTCAGGAAGTGTACAATATCAGTAGTGATACTGTTTTCCTCCTTTTCATTGAGGTCTGTTTGTTTTTTACACGTTTTTAGCATAATCTGCTTGCGTGCTTTTTCTTATTTGCTACCAATTTTACAGTTTTTCCACTTTTGTCATCTCAAACGTATTTTCTTTTTCTTTTTTCTTTTTTTTTTTTTTCCCCTGACTCACAAGGTCACATTCCTGCAGTGAGTATTGATTGACATATCCAATTTGCAGTGTCATCTAGAGCCCATGTTCTTCAACACCAGATTTTATTTTAGTCATAAATGGTTCAATCCATACAGAGTAATCACCTATTTCAGTGTAAACTGAAATCAAACAGTCTTAGGCCTTGTTTACCTGACTTCTTGAGAGAGAGTAGAGGCAGTTGCATGCATAATCAGATAGCAAAAGGAGTTCAGATTTGTATCTTTTCAACTATAAAGCCAGTACTTATTCTTAAACAGTGATGCTGGGCTCCTCTCATACAAACACATTTATGGAGAAAGTTCTTCTTTATTCAGTCATCTGCATTCAGATGAAATGAATGACATCTAACTTTAGTGCTGTTACGTTGTTAAATGTAAGGGGGATGAAGACAGCTATCTCAGACGTTGATATTGGCAGAGTAAAAATTGGTGTTTGGTCAGCAATTTCCACATACAGTGCCCAGAAAAAGGGCATTGAATTTTGACTTCTATTTGGAACAAATTATTCCTTAAAAATAATCTTTTTTATTTAGTGAAATTACCTGAAATTTCTAGCCAAATTTAATATTTCTGCCTCTATTAGAACAGACTAATGAAAGCCAGTCATGGAGAAAAATGAAATAAATGCTTCTTTGCATCATCATTGTAGGGAAACATCTGCTTAAACTTTTGTTCTCACTGAGAAACAAAGCTCCATGAGCAAAAGCCCCTTTGTGACACAGTAGATTAGAGGATGGAAAAAAAATCCAGTACTTTCCCCTTATAAAACCAGAATTTAGCTATTCTGAGATGCCAGGAAAATGGATCATGAAACCAGAAAGTTTTGAAAAGGGTACTTGAATAACTCCAGAATGTTTGGTATACTGGCAGCAAAATTTCTTTTCCACCAGAATTTCTGCCACGGATCACCACACTTGTTAAGAAATACAGAGTACTTGAAGCCACATGAAAGTAGGTTTGAATTCCAGTGTAGAACTTTAAGCAGTAGAAAACAAATGAAGCAACAATAAATTTTTACTATTTTATGTCAAAGGAAAGGTATTAGTTGGTCAAAGGAAAGGTATTAGTTGGTCAAGAGTCCCACTTTGTTCTTCATATACACAAATCAATGCCTTGTTCCTACTCAATGAAGAACTGTAATTCCACTCTTCAGAAACTCTTGTTCTGCTCAACAACAAATTACCTCACTCACCTCAAGTGAGATTTATATACTTTACCTGCAACACTTCCTGTATAACGTTCAGGCAAGTTCTGAAAGTTCTACAAGATTTCATATCCTCTCCTGCAACAGAGCCACATCTTTCTTAGGTGCACAGTCACCTGGAAAATATGGGTAACCTTAAGTCAAAAATGATGCATTAAAGCAAAGTCTTCTCACACCTTCAGTAATCTCTCCACTGAAAAAGTTCATTTCAGTGCTGAAGCAGAGAACATCACCAAGTCTTTCTCACTGTTTGTGTCTTATTACCACCAGAGCTATTAACAGGGAAATTATGGTATGATTTTAATGCCACTGAGACTGCACTAACATACTCATACAGTGGAGTTAACTCCTTCATTTTTACAACTCTACAGAAGAACGCTTGGTTTTGACTTCAGAAAAACAGTTGCCTAATTAAGAATGACATTTCCATTCATTAGCTAAAATGGGTTTTAATGTCTCAGACCAGTAGTTTCCTACTGGTTCTTTTGAAGTAACAAAAGAATAAGAACTTCATAAGAAAATTGTTCTAATTTCTGTAGAAGTACATTGCCTGAAAATACTGCGGTCACTGAAATCACTTTAATTAGAGAATGATGCTCTCTAAAATTACCTTTGAGGACTACTTTATTTTTATTTGCTGAACAAAATAAAATTGTTGTAACTGAATTCCAAAAAATTAAGCTCATATTATTTCTCTTCATAAATCATTAGTCATAATCATTCTCAGCAAGTAAATCTCCTGACATAAAGAGATAGAAATGCACACACTAGCCCTCACTAGCTACTGCTGCTGTCTACTGCTACTGCTTGGCTTAACTGCTGCTTACTACTGAGCACTCAATTTTATTGCAAAATTTTATATTAAAAAACTGGTAAATGATCACATTTTTGTAGTTTTTCAGACTGTGCTAAAATTCATATTCAGAATTAGCATGACTTCTTCCCTCAGCAGCTTTCTAAAATATCTTCTCTTTCTTCATATGTTCCAGAGTGAAACAGTATTTGTTAATTTTCTTTGATTAAGGTTGATTTCTGCAGTCACAGTTATAAAATTTTAAGTTTATCTTATTCTACAGATAAATCAAAAATGTTTTGATCAGTGATAACCCAGTAACAACAGAAATTTGAAATTCCATTTGAAACATTTCCAAGAAGTTTATGATCTCATCTCAATTGCTACGTTATCTCAGTATCACATAATAATTTGTTTTGCTTTTCATGGTCCTTGCTTTCAACCTTGCTTGTTCTGAGTTTTATTATTTTATTCAGAGTCTGCTCCTGGTAAGTTAAATGAGCTGTTAAAATCACAGCCAGTTCCCAAATCACCTGTTAAAATCCAATCTGCCCTCCTTCCTGATAATGCTGTTTCCTCTCTGAGAATCTGTGCCAGGTATTCTCAGCTGGGAAGCTAATGCTGCCTTCCTTGGCCTACTCAGCCTGGGAAGTTCACAACTTTGAGGGTTGAGCAAAGGATATTGATCTCTGCTGGCTGCTCACCACAGCTCCTATTCCCTTCCTTCATCCCATGTTCACCTTCAGAAATAGCTGGTGCCTAGATGGTGTGGTGTTTCTGACATTTTTCACTGGGCAACTACATGTTTTGAGAGGTATTATTACACAAAATATTCTAAAGAAGGAGAAAAGTCTTTTTTAATGCTTATATTCAACACTTTGCATAATAAATATAAGCATGCATATTGTTGTGTGTAACTTTTCTGACTGCAAACAGTTTGGATTACTGTGATCATTCCATACAATGCAAATCAAGTAGTACTGATATTTTTTTTCATTCTTGAAATCTGCAGGACCCACAGTTAAGGTGTATACTGGAAGCAAATAAATGGTTTTACATTACTAAAGGTACATAACATGGTTGCTAGCCACACGCTGTGTCTTACACAGGGAAGAGTCCAGGACTTAGTATGCATGTATCCGAATTATTGCAGCCAAGACACTTGCAGGTGTTAATTTTTAATGAAAGTATAATATTACTCATTATTACCTACGTTAGCAGTCATTAAAAAATTCAATATTTGTGTAAGTGCTTTCAATTACAGAAATAAAATTCATTGTATTCTATTGCAGTCTGTTAGCACTCCTGTAAGGTTTTATTGATGCTGTCATTTTTTCATCTCTGATTCCAAGTATGGTAACTGAAAATGGCATATTTCTCCTCCTCCATGAGTTACTGCTGTCACTCATGAGGTCTCTTGGATCTGTGTATCTAAATAGTTCACATAGAGAAAAACAGTAATGTTTTGACATTTTGTTTTTTGAATGTGCATTGGTATTAACTAGTAGCAGAATGCTGTGTTAGGCAATAAAGCAAAGCATTTTTTTCCATAAGTGGAATGTCATGTATTATCAAACTGAGTTCTCTCTGTTTCTAATAGTTTTCCCATGTGTTTATTTAAAGGGTCTTACTGAATCACAGCTTGAATATTTTGATCTTAATTTATCTTGAGCCTTTTATTATATTTGGGTGAGCTGTACACTTGAATCATTGTTATTATTTATTAGTATGATGCTATGTATAGGGAATAGAATATTAAATGTTTAAGCTGTTTAGATGACATTTACCAGAATAGGCACCACAGATTAGTCACACGAGAAGTTATCTTGTGATATTTTGCTTATTTAAACTCCAAGAATCTTCAGAATCAAAAGTCTGACATTTATTCTTATCTTTATATCATTCTTCATTTATATCGTCATTTAATATTTCAACATCTTCATCAGAGATGTATGGAATATTGTATTACAATCCATATTTATCTTACATTTTATACAAATGCAGCTCAAGACATTAAACTCTATGAACTTTAGGTAAAGTTTTTTTGCTCACCAAGTAAACATCGTTACACAGCATGCTCAGGATTAATGTCCCAGTCTTTGATGTTTTAAGATGCAGATTATTTTTTCAAAGTGCTGTTGATTCTATTTGTTTCCCAATAAATCTTTAGAAATCCTCAAGTCAAAACAGAAAACTTTACCTTTCTTATTACAGTTAACAGCTACTATGCAATAAAGTTTCTAATCTCATTTATCTCTTGCTGACCAGAAAACTACCACCCTAATTCCAGAACATGTTTGGATGGGTTATCTCCTAGTTTGGAAACAGTGTGCACACACATTTAGGAAACTGCTGTCTTGATTGTTTATATTTACATTTTGCTCATAGTTTTATAGAGCTCCGTGAAAAATAAAGGAGAAAAACTTCAAAGCAGATGCAAACATGCACATCTGTAGCATAACTTGTTGGAATCCTTTCAAGGCTACTATGTCTTTAAATTCTTTCAGCCTTACTGTAGTTTAAATAAATTGGAACTGAGATAGAAATTAAGACAGCAAATGTGACAACTGTATTTACAGGGAACATACACTCTAATTCCACGGTCTGCTTAAATGAATAATGTCTCTTCTGTATTCTAGTTCAAGAGTTATCTTCAGAGATCACCTCTTTTCTTTTTTTCAATTTATTTGAAGACTTTTTAAAACTAAGGTCCCTTTTGCTTTTGTTTAAGATATAAATATTCAATTTTTCAGGAAATCATTTCAGAAGAAAATATTCATGAGGGCTAATCTTTTCCCCAGCTTCTTTAGGCAAAAAGACAACGTGGCAAAGAAACAAAGTCTCCTAGAGAATGACTAAGGAATGGAGCTTAATTTAGACTAGCCTCTGTGTTTAAAATTAGTGATTGGGAATAAGCCTTGTTTATCCAAACCACTAGTTCTAGGATAATAACAATGATAATAAAAACAATGATAATAAAAACAATTCTAAGGAAAAGGAACCAAATGGCAGCATTTGTGTCTTGCTATGTGACATAGATTGTTTCTTATAGAGTAGTAACACTAGTTAAGCCTTTACGTTTAGAAAGTAATTGAGTTTCCACATTAGCACGCAAACTATGGAAAATATTTTTCCTGTGGTTAAGGTTTTACAAATAAGTTTGTAAAAGACACCATGCACTGGATTAGTGAAATTGTTGATCAATAATCACAAAGAGACAATTTATTCTACTATCTTTAGAAAGTTAGATTAATGCATGTCTTTATTTGTCACTCTTTTAATTTCATCTGTAAGTAATATGCTGCTGATTTGCCAATTAACAATCAGAACTGATATATTGTAAAATACTAATTGGTGATGGTAGAACAAATAGGAAAGCTTTCAGCCACTTCTCTTTATTTCTTGAGGTCTTTCTCCCAGTTTCTTAGACAGATATGAATCAAGCTTGTAGTTCTATTTTATGAGGTTGCTTTTTTTTCAGTTGGCTTTCTCTCTTTCTATGATAAACTTTGCCTTAGACTCAGTTGTTTAACCCACTGCCTGTAAACAAGGAACATGTGCTCTTCCTTAATCATCACGAAAATCCAATGTAGTGCTCCAGAGGGATGTGATCTGAAATAAGCTGCGGAAGTGCTTCATGAAAGAAGTTAGGTTCAAAGTGGCCTTTGCTGGAAAACCCAGAAGGCAATGATTGGCTTGTAGAAGGGAACATAACATTATTAGTGAGGTCAGTCTTGCAACCGGATAGTGGTGTCGGTCAGCAGAGCTTAATGAAGTTGTCGCAACACATAACGGACAAAAGATGTGGCAAGGAACAGACAACAATAGATCAGCTTTAAGAGAGAAAGAATAAAATGGGAAATCTATAAGAAAACATTTGGCCTAACACAGTCATGTAGACAAGGAAGAAAATGCTAAAAATGGACTATTTCTTTTTTTAGGAAGGTTTCATAAAAGATTCTTAAAAATGCAATTTTACACAATGCTTCATACAGAGGTTGTGCTCAAGTCAAATCTTATTCTCTTGTATGCTCTTTTTTGATAATCATCTGATGCAAATATTTCACAGCATATGGTATTCCCAAAAATGATGTTTTGGATCTAATAAAGAAAACCACTTGCTGTTCTTGAAATGCCATTCTAAACAAAGCAATTCCAACTCAATAGTTCACCAGGCATCAAAGGCTGCTTATTTGGGAATTAGTATTTCAATCTTTGCAGTCCTTATGTAAGTTGGACTGTTATTATCCTAGTTTCCAAAGAGACTATACTGAGATAATCTGGAGGGCAATGTAACTTTCCTTTATAGGAATGTTCCTGCAAGCATTCCTTTCCATTGTGCACCCTCATCTTCTCAGTACTTCGTTTAGCTAGAAAGGGAGGGATCTTCCCATTTACTTTCTTCAGAATTCTAGCTTTCGACAACTTTAAAATCAGTTTTAATGATTTTCTTGTGTTCAGTAACCTTGTTTTTAAAACCACAGCCCCATCAGAACACTACCCTCCAGTGAATTGTACTCACTTTGAAACAGCTATTTATAGATGAAATCATTGCAGAGTCATAAGTACAAACTTCTGTTTTGTATATTCTCAAACAATGTTTCACATAAGAAAATTTCACTTTTTCCACAAACACAGAGAAAGAGAGGTGTGGGACTTTCAGAAGCCACCTATAAAATCTAGATGCCAAGTTTCCATGAATTTTAATGCACATTTGGCCCTCTGACCCCTGAGGCACATTTGAATACTTTCTCTTTATAATACAAATTGCAGACAACTTACAAACATTTTCCACTGGATCTTTCAAAAATTATTTTTCATAGTGAAATCATTTATTTCTCACTTTATTAATGACACTTAGAAAATGCTTGTTTAGACTGCAAAGTTGAAGTCACTCAGAGAAGCATATTTCAACAAAATAGTTACATTTGTAAGACTTTGAAAAATATGGATGTTTCCTAGAGGCATTTCAATTTTATCCAGCAGATGATGGATGTGTAAGAGCACTCCAGGCTGCCATCACTACCCTCTCATTTATTTTTATTATATATTTGTTTCCATTTGACCAGTGACCAGCTCTTCTGACAGGAAGATTTGACTTAGAGCAGGGCCCAGAGCCACCCCAAATCCCAAACCTAACTTTTCAGGATTTCACTTGTTTTTCTCACAATAAATTATTCTGGGAGAAAGTTTAACTGATTGAAGTTAATATCATTCTACCAACAGGTATCATTGAACCAACTTTTTCTATGGTTGTAAAAAACGTCACAGCAATACAAGTCTCTTTCGTACAGTTACTTATAGGCAGTGGGATTCTCCTTCACAGCTAAGCAGTTAAGTAGTATGCATACTGACAGCAGTTAAACTTGTGTAGTCTACTTACAAACACAGAGAAGCTCATGAAACACATATATAGCAATGGGCATGATCCTTTCTATGTTCTTGTACACAACAGTGGACTGGAGACTGGCAAATATGACACCCATCTTCAAAAAGGGCCAGAAAGATGCTCCTGGTAGCTACAGACCTATCAGTCTCACCTTGGTTTCAGGGAAGGTTATGGAATGGATAATCTTGGGAGCCATCTTGGACCAGTTAAAGGTCAATGAAAGGGTCAGGCCCAGTCAGCATGGGTTTACAAATGGTAAATCCTGTCTGACAAACCTGATTTCATTCTATGTCAAAGTGATCTGCTTACTGGATGAGGGTAAGGTTATGTAGTCTACCTGGACTTCAGTAAAGCCTTTGACACTGTCCCCCACAGCATTCCTGTGGAGAAGCTGGCTGCCCACTTTTTGAATGGGCGTATGCTCTGCTGGGTGAAACACTGGCTGGATGGCCAGGCCTGAAGAGTTGTGGTCAGTGGAGTTAAAGCCAGTTGGCAGCCGGTCACAAGAGGTGTCCCCCAGGGCTCAGTACTGGGGCTGCTTCTATTTAACATCTTTATTAACACTCTTGATGAGGAGATTGAGTAAGTTTGCAGATGACACCAAGTTGGGAAGAAGTGTTTATCTGCCTGAGGTGAGAAAGGCACTACAGAGGGACCTGGATAGACTGGATCAATGGGCCAAGGTTAACTGTATGAGTTTCAATAGGACCAAGAATTGGGTCATGCATTTTGATCACAACAACCCTAGGCAACCCTACAGGCTTGGGGAAGTGTGGTTTGAAAACTGCCTGATGGAAAAGAACCTTGGTGTACTGATGGACAGTCGGCTGAATATGAGCCAGCAGTGTGCTCATGTGGCCAATAAGACCAATGACATCCTGGCTTGTATCAGGGGTGGTGTGGTGAGCAGGACTAGGGAAGTCATCCTGTCTCTGTACTCAGTGTTGGTGAGTCCTCAACTTGAGTACTGTGTTCAGTTTTGGGCACCTCAGTACAGAAAGGACGTTGAGGTGCTGGAGCAGGTCCAAAGAAGGGCAACAAGGCTTGTGAAGGGCTTGGAGAGTATGGCCTATGAGGAGAGACTGAAGGAATTGGGACTGTTTAGTCTGAGGAAAAGGAGGCTGAGAGGAGTTAAAACCTTATTGTTTTCTTCCAATACCTCAAAGGTGACTGCAGTGAGAGTAGGGTTGGTCTCTTCTCACTGGTGACAGGTGACAGGACAAGGAGAAATGGCCTCAAGTTTCACCAGGGTAAGTTTAGATTGGATATCAGGAAAAACCTCTTTACAGAAAGTGTTGTTAAGCACTGGAATAAGGTCCCAGGGGGATGGTTGAGTCACCATCCCTGGATGTGTTTAAAAACCGTTTGGATGTGGTGCTCAGGGACATGATTTAGAGGAGGTTTGTTAGAGTTAGGGTAGTTTGGTTAGGTCATGGTTGGGCTCGATGATATTTAGGGTCTTTTCCAACCTGAGCAATTCTATGATTCTATGATTCTGTGAGTCTATGATTCTATGATTCAACGGTTTGTGGACCTTCTACTAACTAAAACAAATCTTTACTCTTGCCTGTATTTAAGGGCAGCTGCTCTGGTTTGGCTCTGTTATAGCAAGTGCTGTGTCATGTATGTCAGATCATGTAAAAGGCTTCAATAAAACTTAGGAAAGCTGCCAATAAAACCAAGTGAAATTTACAGCCATTCCCAAAGTGATACTGCTGGCGTGACCCGTACAAATCGTAACTCTCCTTCACCTCTCAGTTTGATTTTAATATTGTATCCCAGCTGAGCAAATTTTGTGTGTCCTGACACTGCACTCCTACAGGAAAACTCCTACAGTTTTCCTACAGAAACTCCTCTGGTTTTCATACCATATGTGGCTCTGGGTTCATTACCAGCGCTCAGACAACTGATGTTCTGCTGACTCAGTGTACTTAGGGGGACATTATGACAACTTTCAAGCTGTCATATGCAAGATGAAGTAGATTTTTTGTAGATTTAGGAGAGGAAGAGACATAGTTTGCCAGAGCTCTATGGCTGTTCAGTGGTATTTTAATAGAACCATTGCACTGCTGGCTCTTTGTCTCTCAGATTGAACTCAGTTAGCTCTTGGCCTCACCTTGGACCTCAGAGGTGAAGCTGGATACATTATTATAACTTGGTGAAAGTTTGTATCAATTGCACTACTGAGTATTATTCCTTGCTACCTCATACTTAGACACATGGTCAGCCTAAAACCCACATGTTCAGGACATACAAAGGTCTTCCATTTTTTTTGGCTTTTTTGCCGTGTGTCAGTGGCAGTCTAGGAAAAGAGGTAATGGCCATAAGTTACACTAGGGGAGGTTCAGGTCAGATATTTGGAAAAATTTCTTCTCAAAAAGAGTGGTGAGGCATTGGAACAGGCTGCCCAGGGAAGGGGGGGATGGTCGTTGTACTTGTGGGTGTTCAAGAATTGTGTGGATGTGGCACTGAGGAACATGGATTAGTTGGCATAGTGGGAATGTGTCGACGGTAAGACTAGGTGATCTTAGAGGTCTTTTCCAACCTTAGTTATTAATAATTCTCTTTGTTATCTTCTGCACCTCACACCAATTGCCTGTAGAAAGGGAGTGGAATGGGGGAGAAGGCTAATGTGGCATACCAGTTGTCTGCTGAAGTTGTCTACACAGTGTTACTTACATGGTGGCTATATCTGCAGCTCAAGCCTAAAGGATGCTAAGTTGGATGCAGATTACAGTTAAATCAATGGAAAGACTCACTTTGACTTCAGTCAACTTTCAATCAAGCCTGTAAAGTATAAAATAAAACGTTACTTTTTCACAGACACAATAAGGACTGTGTAGATCACTTGGCCAGCATGTTTCTTATGCTTCATATTTCTTATGTTCACTTTTAAGATGAGTTTGTAATTCTGCAGGTACATAAATATTACTCCAAAATATTTCTACAACTTGGAAATCTATGTCAAGGTCATGTGATATGGGACCATTTTGCTTGTTTGAAAGAGATCTTAAGGTAAATTGCTTAAGATGTATCTGAAAAGACACTCCTATGCAAAAAGGAGCAACTGAAGTCTTTCACTCACTGTTCTTTATTCACAATTTGTTTGGCTACAACTATAAAAGCAGAAGTTTAAATTATTCTTAGTGACCTCATAAACAAGAACTAGCCCCACAAAAAAAATGTACCTATAATAAGAATGTACATTTTCCTGCAGGCTCTGTTTCATTCCCTTCACCTGTGATTCAGAAAGGAAACAAAGTGTGCTAATTTCTTCAGTGTTTGTTTTCTCCTTTGTGCTTGCTCATACACTCCTTCTGCTGGCATAAAAGCTGTCTAAATCCTGGCTTCTGACTCTCTCTGCTACCCAGATTTGTGCCAAAATAAATGCAGTGTTATTCACTAAGTGTAGCTAATGAACACTTCAGAAAGAATTCAATGGCTTTCAAACTGAGCTTAAAATATGCCAACTGACTATAGCAGAAAACCTGTTCCTTCATTCAGGTTTTCCTTGGGAAGGCTTTCATTACACTTCATTCATTTTCATGCTAGCTGAATGAATCCATGCTTCTGGGTACTGCTGTGTTCACGTGGCATCCATTACATTAAAGGCAGTGTATAGAAAATCCCGCTTTATGAGCAGGAAGTAAGCAGTAGAAGCCACAGTATGCAATTTAGTAAAATCAGGAGTAAGTGAAATTGAATTTCTGGCAGGCCAGTACTGTAATAACATAAAGTACATGGGTTAAAAAACTTGTGGAGATATAAATAAGTTGCGATGAGAAAATACAGATGAACATCCTGCAAATTATTTCCACAATCAGAATGACAGCAACCTTCTTTTGATGTGACCTTTCTCTCTTCTCTTCATATCAAAAGGCCATTGTTCTTATTCTCTCCAGAGTAATTAATTACTTTGAAGTCTAAACTGAGCAAATGAGACTGTTCCCTGGCTGCTTGGTGTGGATGGGCACTTCGGCAGTGCCCTGGCTGCATGTCAGAATGCAGTGTGGGTGTCCAGCATTCACACACACATGCCAGTTTCTACTAGAAAGAAATACTGGCACACTGCCAGGGAGACATAAAGCACTGCCACAGGTCTATCAGGATAGATTAGAAGGGACCGCAGGTATGCTGCTTAAACAGACCTGCCTGCAGTACTGACAGAACATTCTTCTCTTCATTTGTTCCCAGGAGAATAAGATTAAAAGTAACATTAGCATTGTGATGATAAGAAATAGTATTCTACTGAAAGTACTTGTACGACACCCCGACACCCACAATTCTCAGATGGAATGCTGTTTAACAAAGGTGAGAATGGTATGCTGAAAAAAAAAAAAAAAAGGGGGGGGGGGGGGGGGGGGAGAGAGAAAGAAATGGTAAATAAAAAAAAAAAAAAAAAGCAAATAGATTGTGATTTAGGAATATCCATTGAATGAAAGGAGGATATCCCAGCTGTAGAAGTTGTCACATGTCCACAGACTGAGGAGTTGCTCAAACTATTAATTAAATAGGTAATTAAAACCTCTTATTGGTAATAAGATAATTTTACAGGAATCTGCAAATCTTATGCTGTCTCAGATGCCAATATAATTAATAAGAGGGGGATTTTTGCTTTCAGCTAGTCTGATTTTTTTTAAGTAGTATGCACAGGCTGAATATTCAGGAGATATTAAAGCAGAGGTGTTGAACATGCCTGTTGGTTTGCAGATTGGTGCAAATACCTACACAGAAGTTATAAATATGTGCCAAAAACAGGATGGACAACTGACTCGTATATATTTTAACATGTTCCCCAGCCCACATGAACATATACACAAAAATAATTCACAGTTGAGTAAAGGAGAGCATCTGTGCAAATTCGTTAAACACCTAATTCCAACTCAATATGCTTTTGCTTACTTTGCAGCTGTCTCAAATACTGTTTCTCAGCCTGTTTTCAATCAGATCTAAGACAGTTTGAATTGGAAATAAAAAGTAATTAGTCAAAGAAATGTTACTACAAATATTTAACCTCAGATACAGGCAAATATTGAGTTTATCCTCCTAATTCAGAAATTCTATATTTAAAATATAAAGTACAATCAGCTGTGTCTCTTCATCATCGTATTCTGCTTATTTCTTGTGGTTTTTACTTTCTGGAAGTTAAAAACAGGTGGTGCTCTTGACTACTTTTTTTTTCCTTGTTCAAGACATTTATCAGAAGACATGTCTCTTCAGTCTTATCTCTGGATTGCATTCTGTCTTCCATGTCAAAAGCTAGCAGACCCAATACTCCTTTCATTTCTGGCCAGGCTCATCAACTGATTTCTAACAAGAAAAAGAGCTTTTCTGAAACTAATTTCTTTTTTATTTCCCCAAAGGACTTCCAAAATATCAAGAGAAATGTATTAGAATAAAGTGTGGTATGTATGTCAGTGTAACCTAAATCTTTTATTCTCTTGCAGATTAAACCAGATTCTGTTTAACGCAGCTGTCCTTCACCAAACAGTGATATACTTGCAGACTCACTGCAGTTTTTGCCTCTGCTAGCATCTTCCTCTCAAAAGTATTGCTTACATCATCTAATGTGATTTTGTTAACGTTAGATTCTGAATGGTTTAGTAGGAGCTATTGGGAATAGGTGAACGGTTGGACTGGATGATATTTTAGGTCTTTTCCAACCTTGGTGATTCTATGATTCTATGATTCTAACTGCATGAAAAAGAGGTCTAATCTGAGCTATCATTTGGAAACTACCTCTTCATGACTTCAGCTTATAGCTCCTTAAATTTTTGCTGGCCCATATTTTAAATAGATGGTATATTACCTTCCTGCTATTTCTCTAGAGCACATTATTAAAAAGGGTGTGAATTCTCTCAGTTTTTGGAAATTAATGTAACTAGGCATAATGTGGCATATGTGTCTTTATAAGAAATTCATGTATTTACAAAAAGTTACTTCTTAATCCTGCAGTCTCCTCATTTTTACCTTTGCAGATCAGAGCTTTGTAAAGGTTTAAACACGTATTTAATATCAATAATTAGAAACCAGCACATATTCTCATGCACTTACTAGCAACTCTACATGATTTAAATAACAAAAGATCAAAATATTTAAACATTTTCTTAGGTCATTGCTATAAGCTACATGCACTTGAAAAATTTCATCTGACATAGGGGGGAATTACAGGCTAGTAGCATAAGGACTTGCATTATGTTTTTCATAGAATATATTTCTTAATACTTGAAGTAATTTTTAGTGTCAGAGTTAATGATTAGCAGTAGCATTTAAGGGGACCTGAGGAATCCTTTTCACCAGAAAGATTAGGAAAATAAGCTCTTATTTTGGCCAAATATACATTGCAGCTGACAAAATCTCTTCTGCATAGACAAGAATATCTGCTAATCACAAATTCCATCTTATGAGCTATGCTCAATTAACCATTAGAAATTTGAAAAGTTGGATGTAGTCTAGGGAGAAATTGATCATTTTTCCAAATAAGTTTCCCATATCCACCAGTGGCGTGAATCCATTAAAAAAATTTCCAAAAAGCCAAATTGCTGACATCATACCTTTGCCGAAAAGTCACAAAGAATTTCTGGCTTGATATTGAGTCACATAGATGAAGGAAAACTTTGACCTAGAAAACAGATTGTTGTGCAGTGAACTAAATATAAAGAAGTTCTTCCAACACCACATTTTGCTGCAGCCTTACCTGATAAGCGGTGTAAAGTGGAAAACATGAAATATGAGACTAGATTAGTCAGTAAAAAGTTCTAGAATCTCAGCCTAAGATCCAAAACCTATAAGAATGTAACATTCAGTGATTTGCTAAGCATTTATATGCTGAAGTTTAGCTTTCACTCTTAGCATTTTCATCAAGTACTGTTCAACCCAACCTTTCCTGCAAAATACATTTGAATTTACATGGCAATGTGTTAGAAGAGCTTCAGTAAACTCAATATGTTACGTGAAATAGTAGAGATGATTTAGATATATTTTCCCCTGAAATAGTAAGTAAGTTCTGTGCTATGGCATTTTGAACTTGGAGAAACTTTCAGCTTCTAACATGTTAAAAACAAGTCAATAATCGTTCATAGCTCCTGAAGAGCTTATGGCATTTTCTCTATGAGAAGTCATGTGATAGGATGAGAAATAGCATGCAGGATACAGAGTTACTGATGAGTATTTATGAAATATTTTGTAAAAGACTGTGGAGACACACTCCAAAAAAAAATATATATATATATATATATACATATAAAATAGTTTTAAAAATCCTTAAAGATACTATCATGTCAATACAGTTGACATTTCTTCTACAGTAGAAGAAATGAATAACAGCAATTTAAATTCCGCGAGATTCATTTAGAGTTTCTCATCCACTTAGCAGGAAAAATCGAAGGATGCTTGATGAGGCAACAAATCCAAATGCAAGCTAGCAGCACACTGTAAGAAAAAGAAAAAAAAAAAAAAAAAAAAGGATAATTAGGAGAATTAGCAGTTACATTAACAAAGATACTCTCCAAATTTAGTCCAGTGCTTCATGGCAGTATCAAAATCTTCCTTGCCTGAAAACAAGAAGAGCATGTAAGAGAATGCCCTCTGAATTTACCTGATTTTCAGTTTTTAATTACATAACTCAGTGTATGTAAAATTTATTAATTACTAATTGTTATTAATCTCATTACAAGGGTGTATTTGTCAGCTAAGCCATAAATCTCACAGTGGTTTTTGAAAGTTATCATGTGCATTTATCATTTATTTTTCCTTTTTGTATTTTACATACTGCTAAAATTTGCAGCTGTCATTAGGGAAATTGTAAAAGACAATAGATGTATTATTCCTTCAAAGAGTCAAAAGAACCTAGCAAAATTTTTAAAAAACTACCTCTTTCAGTAAATCCAGCATTAGATATCAAGCATTTTTGATGAATTCAAAACAGATTCACCAAAAGAGGTTTTTATCCTGAATTTAGTATGCAAACTACTCTTATTCAGCACAAAACTTGAGAGCAATATACAAATATCTATCACCTTTTTAACTGAGCACATCTTTTCAGTATATTCTTTTTTTTTAAATTGTCATACAGAAAACTCCGGTAGCATGCAATATTATAACAAGGTAAAACATAATCAAAAGACTATGGCACCCATCAGTTACTTACATTTAGTTGCCACCATAAAATAGCCCATTTTTCTATCTTTTTCTTTCCCATATTGGTTAAATGGTAGATGAAGAAAAATTGACAGGTAAAATAGATACTGCATCTTTTTTATATAGGCTAAAAATCATTCAAGAAAACGTAGAACAAGTGTAAGAAGAGAAAGTTAGTTATTGCATAGTCATGTTGTTAGCAAAAAATCTTCTGTCAATGCAGAATCAATTTTCCAGCCAAAAACGTTTCAGCACTAATTTAGCTGATGTTCCAGTGAGTAGATTCAAGAAGCATACGGCAATTTGCTCCTTCAGTATTCAGCCATAGTGCTCTCTGCATGATTATAGGAATGCACAATTTGCTGAAAAGATTTCTGCTAATTAATGTTGCTAGGAATTAGAAACAACCTTCCTGTATTAGACTTGTATATTTACATTATATTTATCACATTGTAAATTCTTAATGATGTTTTTGAAGCATATATGTTGTCATTAACGAGAGAGTGAAAATAGCATAATAAGAGTTTTTGATATAATATTTCTCTCTCAGGTTTTTTGCTAGAATTCTCCTACACTGATCATAGCAGTCCTTTAACCTGGAAAGAATCTTTTGGCATGCAGTTGTTTCCCCATGCCTGGATTGCCCAGCAGATGTGATTAACTGTCTTGGAAAAGAAAGATGTTTGTAATGAATAGATTAATCTGTAAAAATAAAGTAGCCCCTCACAACTTACGCTTTTGAGTTGACTACAAGAATGGCATGTTATTTCATGAGCTTCTGGTCACTGCAAGGACTGTAGAGAGATCATTAATCTGCTGAAGTCTCAGAGAATACTCTGGGAACTGTCATTTATCAGCAGCTCCATCTGCCCCAGAGGTAAATGAATAAGGAAACTGTATGATGCAATCCTGTTAGGACCTCCTTTTGCTTGGTCTTGTCTGTGCTTTCTCCCGAAGGAAAGATGTTAATCATGGTCCTGATTTAGGGCTTAAGGATATGGCTTTCAAAGAAGTGTCCGAATATAACTTACAGTCTTGAAGAAAGAACTGAATTGGTGTATTTCCAAGTTGTCAGAAGTGCACTTCTGAAGCAGTTCACATCTTTATTGTTTACTTTTTGATTATTTGTTCTCCTCTAAAGATTGCTTTGTAATATTCTTGTCTCTCTTTACTTCTTTTGAAAGCATCATAATGCTAGGTCACATTTTAGGAAAGTGTCATTTTAAGGCTTCTGTTGCATTCTCATTTAATACAGTTTTAATCGTTTCAAACAAAAATTTTTGAACCTCAAAAAAACAAATGTTTAAAAAAATATTCTGGAAAAAATATTCTAAACAAACTGGATTTTTTATAACATTTTCATGATTACAGGATCTTAAGAAAAGAACTTTTCTGTCACAAATGGATTTCTCCAATATAACTACATAAATTTTCTGTAAAAGTGCATATTTTTGGTTAATCTTTTAAAAAGGAACTTGCTCCTTGAACAGGAAATATTATTTTTGCTTCATATTGTTTAGTGTGTCCCTTTTGAGAAGTTTTCCCTCACTGGAAAATTCTTCTGATGTTGTCCAAGGTCAAAAAGCAATTGCCATTTGATGAGCTTTCGGTAGTCTGTGTGAAAGGAATCTGAAATCTCTGTTTAGTTCCCAGTCAACAAACGTCCAACACAGCTGTCATTAATTGGCATTCTCATTGGCAGCCTCTATGGAGAGGCCAAATGCTAATGTACATGGAAGCTGACCTATTTTCTGACTTTATTAGTGATTCTGCAGAACAGGCTTCTCAATGTGAGGAGGCAAACACTGGTTCTTACTGTCGTTGCTTAGGCTGTAGGCTTTCTTTGGAAAATCAAGTTGGTTTCCAAAGCTCCCAGTCTGGCACCTCTCATACATGCTAAAACCCAGTCAAAAAGAAATATTCATACAAATAGTAATTTGATGACTGTTTGAAACAAAGTATATTAGCACTCTAACTGAGAAGGCTATAGTTATTTCTTTCCAGAAAGCTATTTGTTAATCAAGTGCTCCTATTTCTTTTGTCAGTAATCTTTTTGAGCAGACAATGATAAACTCCTGCTAACTACTAATTCTCATTTTATTATTCAGCTGTCTATAATTTCTAACACTCTGAATCATTCTATCCCTTACATTTAGTGATATTGACAAACGGAGGAAAGTGTCTTCTTAGGGTGGCCCATGACAGTGCTACTTCCAAGATATCTATATGCCCATCTATTTCCTACATCCAATTTTGTGCAATTAGCAAAGCTCTCAGTACAATCACTGAGCTTGTTTACAAGAAAGTTACCAATATTTACTTCTGCTCTAATAAATCGTTAACTATGGCCCAATGAACAGCAAATGTTATTTCATGGTGATAGAAGAGATAGGTAATATACTTGCTCTTAGGAAACTGAAAGAAATTTAGTTCAAAATACAATGATGTCATTTATTCCATGCATACCTGTACTTTAAACTGTGACGCTATAGTTTTGCTTATTACAAAAATCCTGAACAGAATACTGAACATTGCTCATTCACTAAGCAGATGCTGATATCACAATCTAGAAATAAAAGTTAATTATTTGAATACAAATGACTGTATTTTTTTATATTTCTGCCCAATAAACATAGAAGACATACATTGACTTGTGCACATCAATACAAATAAGTGATAGATACTGTGCAAAAGAATGTTTCAGGTTACTTTCCAATTCAGTTTTCCCACTTTAAAGATACCTTTTGAACTTAAAAGAATTTTTTTTCCATTTCCTTTTACAAAAAGGCTCATTTCCAGCTCTGTGAACTTTAATTTTATAAGAATCTTCTTGGCTGAAATCAGCTTCTGAATTGGACATAGCAATTTTCCTTTCACTAAATAAGTAGGCAAGTATAGAACTCTCCAAGGTTTTATTAAAAGCATTTTTTTTCCTGTTATTAACACATTTGTAAGGCTTTTAACATTCATTTATGTTTTGAGACATCAAGTCTATTTTTCATTTCTCTAAATGTACTTATTTATCCTTCCAATAGTTTGATATCTCATGAGTTGTATTTTCTCTATGGAAAAACATTAAAGGGACATTAATCAGAGTATATTGTTCTTGTACGTGATTCTTTCACAAAATAAATTTTTTTACACTGTAGACATCTTGATAAGGTGAAGTCCACTAAATGCAGCATACAGTTACATCTTTTTAACCACCACAAAATCACATGCCAAAATTCAAAGACAAGGTACCTGATTATCAGTCACCCATTCCACTCTCCTTAATTTGTCCTTTAGAATTGTTCTGAGTGCCACATTCACATGTGTTTCCAACTTAAAATGAATCACCAGTCAGAACAACTTATTAAGCCAGCTGAACTGGGCTTGATAACTTCGCCCATCTGGAATGTAAGAATTAAATATATGCCAAACCACAACATGTGTGTTTTTTTCTCTTTGGTAAACATGGAAGTTTTAGAACTGTTCTGTCAAGCTGCATGCATGATAAGTTAAAGATACAAACAAACAAAGAGATAGACTTAATTGTATGAGTGGAGATGAACCAAAACTGAGATTCATCTAAACATGAATACTTTCAAACTAAAAGGTTTTAGAAGAAAAATTACACCACCAAGAGTATGTTTTGTCTTCTTTCCTGTAACACCTGCTAAGTAAGATTCGTGAAAGCGTCACAGAGAGTGTTACAGCATTTACATACATGCCTTCATCTTTCTGTCTTTTCATCTCTCTTTTACCTTCTAAGTTGAAAGGTTATGCAGTGTCTTGTGACACTAAAAACAAGTTGCTGTAATTATACACAGGTCACAGAGGAGACAGTGGGACAATGAGTCAGAAAAAGGGATGACAATAATTTTTTCAAAAAGCAAATTGCATGTAGCCCATCTAATAGTGTAATTTGCTCTTTGTACTTTTAACCACTTGAGGATTTTTTTTTTAAACTTTCCTGTTGCTTTACTTTTAGTGGTCACAGCTTCAAAAGCAAGCTTTTACCATATTCCATAGTTCTGCTCCAAGTATTATTTTCAAGGAGGAAAGAAGGTCCCAAACACTTCGTTCAAAATTTATATTTTTCATGGATGGTAAAATGCAAAATGTTTTTGCAAAGGTGCAAAATGTTTTTGCAGAGGTCTGCCTTCTTATTGCTGAAATTCTTTGCATATTTGCGTTTTTTTCCTCTTCCTACTGCCCCCATTACTCGTCATTTACTTTTGATGACCAGAATTGTCCACTATTTTAATACATGGGAAGATCATGAAACAAATCCTCCTGAAAGAAATGTTAAGGTACATACGAGATGAGGAGCTGACCTGAGATAATCAATATGGCTTCACCAAGGGCAGATCATACCTGACCAGTCTTGTGGCCTTCTATGATAGAGTGACAATATTACTGAACAAAGGAAGGGTAACTGATGTCATCTATGTGGACTTGTGCAAGGCCTTGACATATCCCACATCACATCCTTATCTCTACATTGGAGATAAATGGTTTTGAATGTGGACTATTCAGTGGATAACTAATTGGTTGGAAGGCTGCAGCCCGAGGGTTGTGGTCAGTAGCTCTATGTACAGGTGGAGGTCAGTGTCTAGTGGTGTCAGTCAGGGGCCCATCTTCAAACTGGTGCTCTTTAACATCTTTATCACTGACAGACTGTGGCACTGAGTGTACTCTCAGCAGTTATGTGGAAGAAATCAAGCTGAGTGGTGCATCTGATAAAATAAAAGGGAGGGATGCCATCCAGAGAAACGTGGGCAGGCTTGAGGATTTAGCCCATGAGAACTTAATGTGGTTCAACAAATCCTAATGCAAGGTGCTGCATTTGGGGTGCAGCAGTCCTAGTATTTGTACAGACTGTGAGAAGAAGTCATTGAGAATCTGCCCTATCAGAGAAGGACTTGGGGGATCCTGGTGGAAAAAAAAGCCAGCAACACGTGCTTGCAGCCCAGAAGGCCAATAGTATCTTCAGCTACATCAAAAGAGAGCCAGCAAGGTACAGAAGGTAATTGTCTCCCTCTACTCTGCCCTCATGAAACCTCATTTGGAGTTTGATGTCCAGGTCTATGGCCCCCTGCACAAGAAAGTTGTGGAGCTTTTGGAACCAGTGCAGAAGAAGGCCATAAAAATGGTCAGATTAACACCTCTCTTATGAAGAAAGGTTGAGGGATTTTGACTTGTTTATCTTCGAGAGGGCTCCAGAAGGACCTCACTGTGGCTTTCTAGTGCTTGAAAGGATCTTACAGGCATGAGAGGAACCTGTATCTTCCAAGAATTACCTGAGCCTCAAGTAGGGTGAAAGAAATTCCAGAATAGTTTGGTTCTTGAAGAATTTGTAAGTTCATTCTTGATACACTTTTCCACAAAGATTATTTAATTTTAATAAAATTCTGAATGAAACTAAATCCACAATCCACTTCAGATAAAATTCATCTCAGTTTTCTGCCAACAAGGTCTACTGTGTGTTCCCACAGAACAGGACAAGGAGCTTTCTCTTGAAACAAGCAAGCAAGAAAAAAGCAAAACCAACCAAACAAACAGCAACAAAAAACACAGCCTAAAACCAAGCTTCAGGGTACGGAAGCCCTTCAGGAAACCTGATTACATACCATTCTGCTCAGCACCTTTTAGAGTGCTACCCAAGAGCAGACAGTTTGTTTGAGTTCTGCAATTTCCTGTCTACCTTTGATTACAGTCATGAAAGAAATGAACGATAGACAAATCTATCTGCAAAAATAGACTGGAAGTAGGCATTCTCAAGGGATTTCTAACATCTTTGGCATTCTTTCAGGCTGGAAATACCACAGTAGCAACCTTCCAGTATTGGTTGTGTTTCAGCACATCTGTTTTTAAGGCCCATGGAAATCAGGAAATTTAGAGCACATAAAAATGAAAAAGCACCTAAAGAAAGTTAGCTAAATCATCAGAGGTCCAATTGAAGTTTTAAGAAAGATTCAATTACAGTGTTATTTTAGCCTATGTACTCACCAAATCTGAACTATTGGGACTGTTACTTGAAGCCTTATATAAGTAATTATATAAAAGTATAGTTCAGTAGCGGTGGCCCCAAAATAATTTTCGGATGTTATTATTTGTTAATATTTGAAAAGTCACCACTACCTTCTAGTTTTAGATGGCAGAGGGAAATCACAAATAATGAATGTCTCTACCAAAACAGTGATAGGACCTGTAGAAAGGACAGTATTAAAACTCAGAAGTTTCACTTATGTTGTCTGCTTTATTCTTATTATTTCTACTATTGTCTTCTCTCCTGTCATATTCTCTTTCCTCTTCATTTTCTATTCATACTTTCCACTTTAAAAAAAAAAAAATGCTTACTAAAGATTACAATGTAAACAAGACTGTGGATGAAACAAAAATCCTCTGAGTTAATCTTACATTCTTATAAGCTGTCTGGGGTAAGAAGATATTTAATTTACAGATAGCTCCAAATATTTAATATGAATTTCCATTGGTAAAGAGATGTATCAGCCTTTACTCTGTTCTAATTAAAATCATCACTTAATTCTGGATTTACAGATTTTCAATTAGTTGTAGAAATCTGTACACAATATACAGTACAGTCAATTGTAGTCACAAAAGTAAGAAAGGGCCTCAAAGAAGAAAACTGGAAAGACGTCAAGTTTCTTAAGTAAATTTTCAGGATTTGTAATGCCAACTGTTTTTTTTTCTCATTGAAGAATTTTTGATAGTTTCTTTGCAGATCTACTGCTTTGAGGTCCTAGCACACAAACATCATTCCATTAAGACATTACAATAGATTTCTTTAGATTTAGATAATTTAGATTTCTTCTCCTCCCATAACTAAGAAGCTGAAAACTATGCTTCAGGCCAACTCTCCTTCTGTTTTTCTTTGGATAAAGAAGAACATACAAAAATGATGGTATTTTCCTTAACATAATAATAATAATATAAAATGCCAGCTCTGATTTCTGTCCAGTTTGGCTCCACCTGCGCCAGTAGCAGCATGGAAAGTTCTTTCTTTCCTGTGGTGACTGAATGATCCAATTTTGATGACAAATGTCATCTGCAATCTCTTAGACATAATCATGTCTAATCAGAAAATAATCTAACTGACTGGATACAGCTAAAAAAATAATTTTCTTACTTCAAAGATCTTTAAAAATAAACTTCTGTGTCAACTTTATGTATATTTAACTATTTGTTCTCAGAATAACTTACTGCATCACTGACATAATGAAACAGAGAGACAGGTATGCCTACAGGGAAGTGCATTCAAGCTCATAAAGTGATATTTTGCCTATACATCACACAAAATATGCCAACAAATCCCTGTTGGGCACGATGATTCACCCATGCTACAATCTTGAACAGGAAATTTTCTACTTCCAGGACAAAATACACTTCCTTGGCATGCACAGCAAACTCCAGTGTTTCATGCTGACTCCTTCCACCTGACACAGATTTTCCAGGTGCTGAAATATCAGCTTGATATATGGGAATCAATATATGAGCCCTTTCGTTGCTCTGTCAATCCACAGCTTCTGTGCTGTGAGGTTGCAGCTGTACATTTGCAGGAAGGCTCAAACCAATTTCGGGCATTGCAAACACTGTTTGTAACTGAGGAGATATGGCAGAAACTCCATCTTACATGAAGAAGTTTTTCTAATATTTATCCAGTGCCTATGCATTTTGTTCTGTCTGTGGGATGAGAAAAGTTAAAGGTCATCTAATTTTTCAGGTCAGTGGAGACTGACAAAAGCCCAGGAAAGAACTAGGGCAGGAGACAGACCTGTATTGTAGTG
Organism: Centrocercus urophasianus; assembly: GCF_019232065.1. Taxonomy (NCBI): domain Eukaryota; kingdom Metazoa; phylum Chordata; class Aves; order Galliformes; family Phasianidae; genus Centrocercus; species Centrocercus urophasianus. The sequence continues at coordinate 23,763,926 of NW_024884142.1, forward strand.
GAGCAGAGAGTTTTCTCCATCACCTCCTTCGAGAGCTCAGTGACAAATATTTCCTTATTGTAAGGCAGCTGGTAGCAGTACATGTGGAGTGACAGTTCAGGAAGCAACGCATAAGGGACAGCTGAGGGATAACATTGTCTAATTGCTTAAGAACCTCAGAAGCTACAGCCACCTAAATTCACTAACATTAATTGCCAGGAGAGGAAGATTTGGGGTTTATTTTCAACATTGTTTCAAAAAAGCACTCAAACATGAATGCTTAAATTCAGTCCAGAATGAAAGTCTAAGCAGTTAATTGTATCTTACCCTCTTCTTCCAGTTTCCTCCTTGCCCTTCATTCCCTATTCTCCATCATAAATACAAAGGTAATGGATGGAAAAAAGTAGGGAAACATTGTTCAGTGTATGATTCATTTTCCATTGAAAACACGAGGGAACCATAAACATGCATTCCAAACTACCACAAGTTCAGCAAATATTTGAAGAGATTAACATGGATGATCACTCAAAGTTGTTTTCTTTATGAAGTATTCTGAATAACAAGTCACAGAATTTGCACTGTTTCAGATTATAATTATTATTGACTCCCTCAGAGGAGGAATGATACAACAGAATAATGAATAAGAATGTAATATATAAACTCTTAACAAAAGAAGGTATTCTGTTTACACAGATATCTTTCCCCACTGCATCACTCTTCCTTGCTAAAAATGTAGAAAAGACTGATTGTAATGTACAGAAAATATTGGAGTTCTTAAATGTTAGCTATTTTCTGTTTTGGAGATAAGTTTGGTGCCAAAATTGCCTTGTAACAACTGCTGATTACCTGTTTATTTATTTTACTTTTCCAATTTTCAGACACATGACTTTAGATATACCTTCAACGGACTGTATTTCTGTATCATCTTAACCACTGATGAAAAATAATTCATATTTAGGCAAAAGCTCTCGGGCTTTATATCCATTCTCCTTAAAGAGAATATATGTTCATGCTTGGGAAACTTAATTAGTGCAGGTAAAGATGTACCTATCAAGTGCCCAATATAAGGTGAGGGGAGGGAGTGAACTGCTTTTCTCCAGTAATAAACTGCAGAGTTTATGCCTGAAATTCGGAATAACTGTTGGCTATATTTAATGCAGGTGAAAAAAACTACTTCATTTTAAATAGCAGAACTGCAAGGTGCGTTTTCGTGAAAAGGTATTCATCATTTTGATATTTATTTCTCAAACACTTTCAACAGATACATTGACTTTTCAAGTGTGCTACAAATTGTTTCTCTTCTCCCAGAGTTTTCTGAAAGAATGAAGACAGAGGATTAGAGAGTCAGTGTTGACGTGTTTTGATTCAGTGGGAAGGAAAAATAATATCCATGGTCCCCACATGTGACCCTCTGTTCCTTGGAAAGATTAATGCCGAGCAGGCCTGAGGGAGCAAAAAAGTTGATGATTTGAGAAGACACTACTGAACTGGCATAAGGAAGTCTTGCAATTTTCATGTTGTTACAAGTCAAGCAGCAAAGTGAGTCTGATTTCAGTTTCTTCTCAGAGGAACTGAAACAGCCAGCAAGTAACTTCATTCTCGTACCCAGTATTTCCATGTAAATTTTCAACTCTACACGTTCTTTACAGTACATACAAAGTAGTGGATGAAGCTGAATAAAGTCCTAGTTTGCCTTCTCTTCATATTTTGATGTTTCTATTACTCTTTTCATTAAAATAGCAAATTACAATTATAATTCATCTTAAAAAGTTGATGTAAGCTGTTTCTCTAAGGATAACTACAGGTTTTTATTTTAATCATTCTCTTCCCCATCTGTTCCTTAAAAGTCCTTAGAATTGGAATGAATGAGAAATTTGCATATAAAGAAAGGTTAAGGAAAATAAATTTCAGCCTGCAGAGTTGTGCTTAAGTTTAAAGTAGATATAATTGCACCGAAGCAATGGCTTATGACTCAAGGTATAGAGTTTGCTTTCTAAAGCCATAATGAGCATTTCTGTGCAAAATAAATGCCATAAGATTCTATCCTGGGTAGTATAACATTTTTTGATTAATTCACCTATCTAAAATGGCATGCTAAGGAATTACAAGTACACTAACACTCACACAAACTTTGATCTCCCACAGAACTGTATCACATCGTGTTTGTATTTCTTGTAACTTGCTATTAGTAACACTATCTTTCTTTCCATGAGTCCCTTTAATAGTTTGCATCTGCTAGAGATGGCAAGCTAAATATTTAGGAAGCTGGTTAATTTTCTCAGTGGAAAGTTCAACATCCACCTGTGTCATGGCAAGCCCCTATTCAATACAAGCTGCAGGATGAAACGATTGAGCACAGCCCTGACGAAAAAGACTTGGTGGTACTGGTGGATCCAAGCTGGATATGAGTCAGCAATGTGCTCTTGCAGTCCAGAAAGTCAACTGTATCCTCGATTGCAACAAAAGAAGTGTGGCTAGCAGGTCAAGGGAGGTGTCCTGCTCCTCTACTCTGTGCTGGTGAGGCTTCACCTGGAGTACTGCATCCAGATAAGGAGTCATCAGTACAGGAGAGACATGGACCTGTCAGAGCATGCCCAGAGAAGGGCCAAAAAATGATCCAAGGGATTGAACACTTCCCTTTGAGCACAGGTTGAGAGAGCTGGGGCTGTTCAGCCTGGCAAAGAGAAGGCTGGGAGGTGACCTGATAGCAGCCTTTCAATATCTGAAGGGGAGCTGCCACAGGAAAGAAGGGGACAGAATACTCTTTAGTAGGGTCTGTTGTGACAGGGCAATAGGAAATAGTTTCAAACTAACAAGGGGAAGATTTAGATTGGATACAAGGAAAAAGATTTTTACAATCAGGGTGGTGAGGCACTGGAACTGGTTGCCCAGAGACAAAATGGATAACCCTTCCCTGCAGACATTCAAGGTCAGGCTGAATCAGGCTGTGAGCAACTTCTTCTTGCTGTTGCTGCCTCTGTTCATTACAGGGGAGTTGGTCTAGATGACCTTTAAATGTCCCTTCCAACTCAAATGATTGTATGATTCAATGTACTGCAATTTATCTCCCTTGAGACCACAGAACAAACCATTTATCCACTTAAGGTGATTAGATGATGTAACTAAACTTAGAGATTTATAACTTCCCTTTTTGGAAAATGGATTAAAACTGGAAGCACGTCTCTCTGATGATTAAAAAATCTAGTCTGAAATATAAATACTAGACATCTGTTAAATGCGATGGCAAAAAAATTTCATGGCAAAAATAAAAGATGCCTATATGTTGTCATATAATTTCCCTGTATTGTGACAGGATGAAATGTAAAAATATTGACCAATTCTCACAATAAAAGAAATATTTTTAAAATAGCTTTGGCAATCAGAAATTTTCCGTAATACTTAGGTTATTTTACTATATGTTACTAAATGTTACTATAATTAGCTTACTTTCAGAAGAAAATGCCACCTCAATTAAGGAAGCCAGAATAGGCTTTTTATCAAAAATCAAATCAAAATGCTGATATATTTAAAGCTCTTCTGATTATTTGTAGTAAGCCAAAAATTTTGATAACTTTCACACTTCCTAAGAACATTCAACGTTACAACAAATCCTTTTCAAGGATTTAGGACCTTACAGAGATAAAGAATTCCTTAAAATTCTTCAGTTAACTAAATAGTCTGTCAAGGTATAAAATATAGTCCTTTTACATCTTTCTTCCTACTATCAGAATTTTCTCCTACTTGTACATTTTATCAGTAACATTTCCAGCAGTGTGCCCTTGTGGCCAAGAGGGCCAATGGCATCCTGGGATACATTAAAAAGAGCGTGGCCAGCAGGTCGAGGGAGGTGATCCTCCCCCTCTACTCTGCCCTGGTAAGGCCTCATCTGGAGTACTGCGTCCAGTTCTGGGCTCCCCAATACAAAAAGGACAGGGATCTTTTGGAAAGAGTCCAGCGGAGGGCCACGAAGATGGTGAAGGGCCTGGAGCATCTCTCCTATGAAGAAAGGCTGAGTGAACTGGGTCTGTTCAGCCTTGAGAAAAGAAGACTGAGAGGGGACCTGATCCAGGTCTATAAATATCTGAGGTGTGGGGGACAGAGTGGTGAGGCCAGACTCTTTTCAGTGGTGAGTGTAGACAGGACAAGGGGAAACGGCCGGAAACTGCAGCATAGGAAGTTCCGCACAAATGTGCGCAAGAACTTCTTTACAGTGAGGTGACGGAGCACTGGAACAGGCTGCCCAGGGAGGTGGTGGAGTCTCCTTCTCTGGAGATGTTCAAGACCTGCCTGGATGCCTACCTGTGTGACCTGGTGTAGGGAACCTGCTTTGGCAGGGGGGTTGGACTCAAGGATCTCTGGAGGTCCCTTCCAACTCCTACAATTCTGTGATTCTGTGATTCTGTGGTTTATAATTGGACATTCATTCTTTCCTATCTTCTACGAACACAGTCTTGAAAACAAAGAACTGGTTTTTATTATTAGCTGGTTGCACATGACATGTGGCAAAATATTCATGATTTTTATTTCCTGTCCCAATAGTTCACCATTTTCCAGTTCCCTTATTTCTACTTGCATAACATTAAACATGGTTACATTTTCATTATTTGATTAACGTCACTGGCTTTCATCTGCCCTGAAATGACATAAATAATTAACAAATTACATTACAAGCCCAGCTGCATGGGTCTGATTTGCTCTAAATAAAAGTTTTTAAGCTATTATTTTTTTACTGATTCTCCTATACAGACTTTGATTAAATCTCTGCTAACAGTAGGCAAGCAGTATTTATTCTGACCCCATGCTGCTTTATTAAAGAAATAAAAAGCAAACTCACTACACTTTCACGTGATTTTTATTAATAATCCATTAAAACATTATTTATTAATAATTCACTAGACAGTCACAGACAAGGAAATATTATTGCTGTAAAAAATAGCGAATTGCTGTGACCAAAGTTCACTTTTGCACTGTTTCTCTTCTGCGTACAGAAGTACTGTGTACTCTTGCGTACAAAAACACACTTTGAGCCCCCCTATCCATCTGTAGAGGAGTTATGTTCTTCTAAAGGCAGTGAACACAAAAACAAAAGGTCTGAGGTCACAAACATACACAGAAGATTTTTATGGCAGACTTACAGTTAAACAGACTATAGCCTCCAGAATTTAACAAGTGCATCTTGGTGAGACTCATTAGCTTGACAGAATATACAGACTTTTCAATCTATTCCTGACAGAAGGGTAAGTACCTCCATTCTGCCTTCTTCTGCATTCAGAGCCCATGTCTTGGAAAGCCCCTTTTACTTGAGCTAAAATCATCTCAAGCCATTAACGAGTGAACCTCAACAAAAAATTAAGTGGCTCTCAAACTTTATCTCCTATAAAAACTCTCATTAAGTACCTTTTTTAAAGACATCACAAGACATAAGGTGCCAAAATTGTTAGATTTCTGAGACTTCATACTCTCCTTGTATATTTATAGATTCATAAATCATGATGCAGCAGATACTGTATTCAACATCTTACACTATAGATAAACTTTTAAGTAAATTTTCAGTACTAGAAGTGGAATCTTACTTCTCACAATTTGCAAAGTTGTACAGAGCAGGTAGATAAACCCCAATAATCATGTCCAAGTCATGATCCCTCATTCCAGTTTGTCTCAGAGATAATCTCAGAGATCTATGGTCCATGATGAGTAAAGACAAGAGATTTTCTGAGTCACCTGATTGTCTATTACCCTTCACCCCTATGGAATTCATTACAAATCTGCCTGCCAGACTGACAGATTTGCCATATCTCATTGTTTTTTGAAATATCATAAGTACCTTAAGCATGCTATTTGGAGAGCCTTTAAAACAGAACTTCATTTTATTAATAAAGGCAATATTATCATTTAGGTTTTAACAGCTTCAGCATCATGTAAAGACAATCTTTCAGTTAGTTGGGTATTTCAATCTTGGCTTTTTTTTTTATTTCAGACCTTTTTGTTTAGTGGAATGCAATTCATAACTAGGGAGAAAAAAAAAAAAAAAAAAAAAAACGAGATTTACCCATCACTTGCAGCCTTTAAATGAAGATGTTTTTCCTGAAATATATGTTCCAATTCAGCTACAAGCTATCATCACCTTCTGAAAGCTAAGGTTTTGTTTACATACAAAAAATACCAGAGATACAATGTAAGAAAAAAAAGTAGACCCAAGATTCAAGGTAAAGCAAGTTATTAGTCTTTAATTTCCCAGATCTGCCTTCAATTCTACCACTGAAGAGGCTGTTAAATTTTCCTTTACTCAATGCTAATTCCCTCACATCCCAGGAAAGAGCCCCTTCCTTTACCATTGCAGAAGATGAGGTGGGGCCACTGCTTGGGGCTTCCGGGCATTGGTGAAATGTTGTATTCCTTACAGGCCATCATATTGTTGCTATGCATCCATTGACAGGCAGTAAGTAATTGTATTGCAGCTGTATATGCTGTTATCATAGTATTATTTCTTCTTCAGTCTTAGAAAACAGTTTTCATCTCAACCCACTTGTTCTGTTTTGTTTCCAGTACTCTTTCTCGACTCAGTAGAGAGAGAGGAAGTGAACAAATGGCTGCATGGTGCTCAGTTGCTTGCTGGATTAAACTACAACAGCAACTTTCATCTTCTGCATGGAAATTAAATTAGTTAAGCTAATGCAAAACAGGTCAGTTTCTCTCAAATGGTTTAAGATGTAAAAATGATTTCTTCTTTGTCCTAACGATCAATTTTCAGGCATAACGTGTTCCTTTCCACTTATGGAAATTACCATCATAATGAATAGGGTGTGGGTAGACCAAACCCTTGGTATCATTTCATTGATTGCTGGTATGCTTAGTGAACACATAAACAACTGAAGGAGCTTGTGTCATAGGATTGTATAATTAGGCAAGAACACCAGGTGGGCTGTGGGCCTTTAATAAGCAGAGCTGAGAGCCATAATAGACAATGTAAATAGCCCTAGGAAAATGAAATGAAGCCTAGTAGGTGTTCAGGGCACTGAAATATAGTCTTGTGTTGTATTTTAAAGAATGCAAAAATAGAATTAAAGTTGCAAGAATATAAATTTATATGTGCTTAGACTTTTCTTGTAATTATTTCAAGCCTAATCATGTGAAGAACTACGCACAGCTTGCCAACACTATCAATGAATGCTATGTTCTTTCCAAACAGTATAGATAGTACATATTCCTCAGGTTTTTCATCTAAGACCTTCTTTGTATGGAGTTATTTTTTCCAAATCAAAAGTTTCACATAATCTGTCTAGAATTTGTTTTCTATGGCCTCACTCAAACAATCTTTACAGGGATTTGACTTTGTTTCTGCTTTGCAAGGAGGAACTTTGTTTACCTGTGTCTCTCTGTAGTGTTTCCAGTATTCACATCTGTAGGCTGGTTGTATATAGTATCATCCTGAGTATAAGACATGCCACCCTCACTTCTCTTGTGGTAGACAGTTTGCAGAAACAGACACTCACAGAGGAAACAGTAAACAGGATATGATTAAGATTCTTTGAAAGCACATGGCAATCTCAGAAGTTCACCAAGAAATTTGGAGGCATTCAAAGTCAGGCTGGAACAGGCACTGAACAACTTGATTTAGCTGTAGGCATCCCTGTTCGTTGCAAGGGAGTTGGACTAAATGGCTTTTAAGGGTCCCCTCCAACTCAAAGGATTCTATGAAAGTATAATCTTAGATTTACTTTCCTAACCTATTTTAAAGGCATAGATCTTTACTTAACCTCACTTTTTTTGGCACTGCAAATGGCATATAGGTGACAGATGGGGCAAATTTATCAGATAATTGCAAACAAAATGTTTGCTTGTAAGTATTATTTTTGAGTCCTGGTAAAAATTTAACATAGTCAGATCTGTTTATGCAATGCAGTCAAGAGAAAGAAATATTTTCAATTTTTATAAAAACCTCCTTGTGTGAAGATTGTGACTAAATACGAAAATAAAAACCCTTATGAAGTTTCTTGATAGCTTTTTATTTTTTCCACATTCTTCGTTCTAAGTATGATTCTTGCATAGACTGTTGATTCTATAGGATTAATTAGATCCTCCAACTTCATCTATTCCCTTTCAACATATACATTGTATATATACTGCTGAATTTAGAGGATATACAAAGCTTTATAAAATATGCCAATTTTCAGGTTCTAGGATTTAGAAATATTATATAGGTAGAGGCCTTCTGTGATTAAGTGATCGTAGTATCTGATTTCATAACCAGTCAGACTATTACTAAAATCTTTGTTGCTTTTACTGCTCAAGTGTTTGTTGGTTGATTGTTTTTTTTTTTTGTTTTTTTTTTTGTTTGTTTTTTTTTTTTGTGTTGTTATATTTGTTTTTTTTTTGTTGTTTTTTTTTTTGTGGATGCAAATCACAGTTTCTGAGGAGAAAATATTTTTTCATTTATTCTACAAAGCTGTAAAACATACTCTACTGTAAGGTAATTGCCTTCAGTTCAGTATTCACTGAAGCCAAATGTTTGACTACAGACAAAAATTTCTACAAAATATAGTACCCTGTTATTACCTTTCAGAGTTCTCTTAAACTGCACTTTTGCACGTGCTTCAAGTAGATCCTGCCATCTGAATACAATTTCCCTACAGGAGCTTGGGTGAACCGGTGACAATTAGAGATTAGGCATCTTTCTCCACAGGCGTAATGCAATCCTCTCTGTTTTGAACCATTTTCTTTGAGCTACTAAAATTGCATCTTCATGCCAAAAGTCTCTTGGAAGTGGGAAAATAAGAAGTGGACTGAAGTTCCCACAGACTGTAATAACAAAGCTGCCATTTACAAACTGAGATGGTAGTATGCAATCTTTTTCCAGTGTAGATAAACTGCAAGATTTTTACTGGAGTACACAGGGAATTCTCATGTTCAGATACAGCTTCCCATGTTCCAGTCTTTGCACGTTTCTCTTTGTCCTGTTGCTTGGCACCACTGAAAAAGCATAGCCCCATCCACTTGACTCCCTATAGATGCTTAAAAAGATTAATAGGAATCATCTCAGTCTGTTCTCCAGACAAACAGTCTCAGGTCTCTCAGTGTATCCTCTAGGGAGGAAGGGAGTACAAACTCCCATTAGATTTTCATTTACAAACATTTGAAATTTGATTTTAAGTGTTTGAGGTTTAAAATCAATAAAGCTTGAAGTCACTTGACATTTCCAGAAACATATTTTTTAGCTAGGTCAGAGACAAAATTGCCTTTAATCTAAAAATTGAATCATTCGTCATCATAGCTGCACCATTTTGTCAAATTTTTAAGAGTCTGTGCAAGATTTACATTCTTACAAACTTGGTGCATGCAGAATACTTATAGTGATACTTCGAAATAAAATCACCTGCATCACTGAACAAGAGCCAGCAACATGTAGGATACAAGGCATTTCAAAAGAGAACTGCTAACTGCTCCCACTCTAGGCACTAGCATTGCCAACTACTCACACAGGCTGTCTTTAATCAAACACCTGGATTCTTCCAGAAGCCTCCCTGGTACACAACCTTGTCTTAGCACGTGTAATAAATGACATGTTGAATTTCATTCACAAAAGGCCCTGCACCGAAACACTGCAGCGAACATTGCTTTTCATTCTGCTGCTCACTCTGTTCTCCGAGGGATCCTGCTGCTAAATTTCAGGTCTGGTTTACATCTTGGTAGTCATAATCAAAATTATTGCTTTAGTCTGAGAGTTTAAAGCATTTGTTAAACACAGTTAATGATGCATGGCTGTATGAAAGCTGAATTCTTCCCATTATATTTCAGGTGGAGATTCTAAAAATCTATTTTGGTAACATTATCAGGGCCAACATATGCATCACAAAATTTTTATGCTTACTGCTAACAGCAACAATTTTAGAGAGTGATCCATCTCCCACTAAGATCCAGAATAAGTCTTTTTTGCTTCAGTGATCCTTGGCAATTCTTATACCTAAATAACAAATATACTTCTTTTTTTGTACTTAAATAGAGAGTAGAGAGAGCACAAGAAAGAGATGACTTTTTTTTTTTTTTTAAATGTGCCCTAGAAAGGCAAGAGGCTAGTATAAAGGACATGACATGGAAAATTCAGACACAAAGATAAAAAAAAGTATTTACTTCCTGCTTGATCTGATAGTCTTTAAACCTTGAGAAACTTTGAGCCTTAAGTCCTTTTTTTTTTTTTTCAGTTCTCCTTTCCATGTGAAGCATGGGATAAACTCCCCTGAAGCTGAACATGACCATGTAGGAAGCTGTAAGGAAAACTTCAGCTTTATAACACCAAACACACTTGGAAAAACTAACTTGTAAAAAATTGATTCGTTGTTAGAAACTACAGGTGTAAACAACAAGGCCAAGGATATTTCTCCTCCAAATAAATGATAAAATTAAATGGCAAGTACCTCTTAGTGCATAAATAATTATTTACAGTTTTTTGTGATGGCACCAAGCTGAGTGGGGCAGTTCATACAGAAGAAAGAAGGGATGCTGTCAAGAGGAACCTTATTAAACTCAAAAGATGGGCTGATGTGATCCTAATGAGGTTCAATAAAGTTAAGAGCAGGGTTTCACACTATAGTTGAGGTAATTCCAGATACATACACAGACTGAGAGAAGAACTCCTTGAGAGTAGCCTGTTGAGAAGGACTTCAGGGTCCTGGAAGATGAAAAATTTAACATGAACCAGTGTTGTGTGCTTGCAGCCAGGAAGGCCAATCATATCATGAGCTGCATCAGAAGAAGGGTGGCCAACAGTACAAGAGATCCATTTGTCCTTCTCTACTCCGCCCTCATGAGATCCCATCTAGAGTACTGCATTTAGGTCTGGGGCCTCCAGCACAGGAAGGGTGCTGAGCTTCTGGAGACGGTCCAGAGGAGGGCCACAAAGATGATCAGAGGTCTTGAGGACCTCTGCTACAAAGACAGGCTGAACAAACCATGCATGTTCAGGCTGGAGAAGAGAAGGCTGTGGGGAGACCTCACGTGTCCTTCCACTATTTAAAGGGAAACTATAACATGAGGGAAATCAACTTTTTATTTGGGTAGACAACGAGATAAAAAGAGGGGATGATTTTAAACTAAAGGAGGGAAGATTTAGACTAGATGTCAGGGGGAAGTTTTTCACTGATACGGTGGTGAGATGCTAGGACAGGTTGAATAGAGAGTATGTGGATGCCCTGACCCTGGAGATGTTCAAGGCCAGGATGGATGGGGCCCTGAGCAGCCTGGCCTGATCTAGCTGTTGGCTGCCCTGTCCATGGTAGGGGGGTTGGAAACTAATGATTCTTGAGGTCCCTCCCAGCCCAAGCCATTCTATGATTTTGTTAATGAGTACACACAGACAATAATAGCCTTGCAGTACACAGTATGGCACAGAATTGAGCAAATAAAAAGTCCGAAGATTTTCCCAAAGGCTCATTTCTTATGGAGGAATAAAATTGATGCAATCCTAATTATGCCTAAAATACAGTATTCTCATTAATATTTGTTTTTCAATATTCATGTTAAATAGAGGGAATCATTTTCAAATGGTGATGTACTTACACTGTCTTGAGGCAGACACCAAGAGCCTGTAAGCAGATCCATCCACTCTGTACAAACTGCCACCTCAAAATCTAAAAAAAAAGTTACAAAAGCTTGTGAAGTCGTTTATTTATAGTGTAATTTGAACCCTTCTCTTCTAGAATCTTGTCACTCAGTACCTGTTCATGGACTACCAAGTTTAAACTAATTTCACCAATGAAGTCAATCAGACAAGAATCACTGCAGTTGACTGTAAACAGATTTTATGATATATGTGTTTGCTACTCAGCTGGTATGGTTTATAAAATGAGTGATATCATGCAAAATAAAACCTGTGTGAATACTTAAAAATTTGTAGGAAATTTCAAACCTGCTTATGAATCTTTTCAAGCAAACTTGAACCAGGTTTAAGAAAAGCACAGTTGATACTGTGAATGGAAACATAATGCAGCACAACACAGAAATTGATGTGATTTAAGTTGAATCCTGAACATTTTAATTACATAACAGTGCTGACTTCAAAAGAAAAATCTTCCCATTCCTATCCCCACACTGAAAAAAAAAATGAAAAAGACAAAAAATACACAAAGGAAGATTTTTGACATCATTTTCACAGTATCTTATTTAGAGCTACTAATACTCTTTTTGTTTTCAAGCTATGGTCTTTGTGTTCATATTGAATTAATGAATAGTGATATCTGTATCTTACAGTTATTTGGTAGAGCATCTGTAAAGGCAGCAGGACCAGATAGTAGTAACGAGAATGGGTTACAAAAAAAGGATGCTCACTTGTAACTGAAGAGGTAAGCTCAAAAGAAGATTCCACAAAGAAGGGATCTCCAACAAGCAATCCTTTCTTAGTGGCAGTCAGCCCTTAAAATGAGGTCTGAAAGAGATGCAGCCAGGCTCCACCCTTTTTGGTTGCACAGGTGAATTGCCTTCACTTGTGCTTCCAGGGCTGACCATATCTTTTCTCCAGGTTCTCAATTAGTGGTTCAGTCTGTGACTCAGTAGTTCCCATATTGCAGCTTTATACATTACTATCAGAAAGTGCAGAGTTCAAGGTTATCTTCCTGCAGATGAGTTTCCTCCAGAAATTATTCCCAGTTACCATTCACACATCAGGGAAGGAGAGGTAGAGGTGGAAGTGAAGATTGGTATCCTTGTTCCAAATACTGTGTGGTTTGGCAAGATGTTGGCTAAAACTTTTATCTCATGTGTTTTGTGAATGCTTCTCCATCTGGACCTTTACTCCAGTTACTAGCTCTTGCAGATCTCAAAACAAGCTATGACACAATCATCTGATACTGCCTTTAGAGAAAAATTCACAAATGCACTACACTGCCACCAAAGTGTAATGTTGCTTATATAAATGCTAAGAAGTGCTCTTTATGTTAAAAACATCCCAGGGGTGATTAATGTTTTCTTCCTATCCTTGTAACTACATATACTAATGTTTAAATAAAAGATATAAAGTGAGGGAAAACATAAAGCTTTTCCTATATCTATCATGGTGCCAAACATAGGAAAATATTTATTATAATTAGCACACAAATAAAACGATAGAAGAGAAAAAATGTTTTACGGGTTGGCTTTTTGTGTGTGTGTATTGAGTATAATTTTACCCAAGGCCAATAACAAGTGCCTCATCTGGAACATTATGGCATTTTGTACAGCCATCTGTTCATTCTATGACGAAAAAGAGGATCAGCTAGTGGTTCTACATTTGGATGAAACTTTTGATAACTTAGTATTTCCTAGTTATTTTTGTGGGGAGTTTTGTGTTTTATTGTGTGCTGGTTTTTTTGTGTTTTTTTTTTTTTTTTTTTTTTTTTTTTTTTAACAGAAATTTATCCAATTTTATATTTCTAACAAAAGGAATAGAACCATTGCTATGGTTCCTAAGTGCAGACCGTATTGTGGAACTGAGTCAGCATGATATATGTGGAATGAACATTACTGGAGTAGCAGCAGTATGCCTCATAGATAATTCGAAACTCTAAACTGATTCTACACTACTTCTTCATCATCCGTTTAATGGTGAATTATGTGTCAGAATTTTTATTAATCGATATAGTAACTGAAATCAAAGAACATGGTAGTGTCCTCAGTCATGCTTCAGCATGTATCAGAACATAGCTCATGTCTGGTAATAGACATCAATTAATTCAACTGGGCTTAAAACAAGAGCCTAGTTCTGGAGTTCCAGGGGTTTGGGGAATGCCTCTGTTTCTATGAAATATAGAATCATACACTTGTTAACATTAAACAGCAGCTTTGCTCTAAATTGTTACTCTGTTAGATGACATTTTTTGCATCATTACTGGATCCCATTGCCTTCCAGTACAAACACACTTGCTTTGCAAGTACAAATATTTCTTCTAGTTGCTAGGACTGCAAACACAGTGTAGGAACTGAAAATTCAGGCACTTTTAGACATACTGTGGCCAGGGTGATGAAAAGATTTGCTTTATTTCCTTTTTCCAAAGCTTCTTACCTCCTGCCTAAGAGTCCCCTTGTGGCCACTGAACACTAGATCTTACAGTTCTGAAAAGGTTATGGTTATAAAACCTGAGTCAACACTCCTATTAACAAAGAACATATGGCGAGATGAAATATCACTACAGAATAAATATAGAAGGCCATATAAATAATAGAATGTGTTTCCTCTCACAAAAATCCATTCTGCCCTTATTGGACTTTTAGTTGCCAGTATTCTTGCTTTCTTGAATTAGAAAAATCACATGTCATCCTTCAGGAATGCAGGAGGCTGTCTTCCTTATTTTTCTTCTTCCATAGAGAATCTCATAAAAATACTAGTGATTCTTAGATTTTTGTTCTTGGATTTGTTTTTCATTAACTAAAGCATTTATTAAGCATCAACCTGTTGATGTTGCAAGATAAAGTTTGTTCTAAGAGCTAATCTCTGGACTTTTTATCGCTAGAATGCTTTTGAAAATTTCTACTTCTACATCTCACTGTCTTTGGTATCAAACGGATGGGAACACCTGACTCCTCTGCTATTGTCTTAACGGTATCTGTTATATAAATTTTAGTATAATTGTTATTACCTCTACACAAAGCTCTAATCAGAAATCTGCTTACAGCACACAAAAAATAGAAACCAGATTCTTCTGGGTGTGATCAGATGTAGCTCTTTCTACTCTTCTGCCTTTGATGTTTCACATACTCTTGTCCACACAGATTTTTGTCGTCATTGTGTAAATACAGCCCTTCAAGAAAACAAAACATTTATCTTACTTAGCTGCCTGCAAACTTATAGTGCTCCTGAATTTCCCTTGGTCGTGTGTTTTCTAAAAGACATTTTCATACTATTGTAGTACTTAATCTGAGCATTTTCTCCAGTGGAATCAAATGCCCTTCTTTTGTATTTCTGCAAGAATTATATTAGTTTACTGGATTTCTATTCAAATCAAATTCTTAAATGCTCAAGGTTACAGATCCACAAAGAGATAAAGTCTAATATCAATTCAGATAGCAGTATCCTAAAACCATTAAAAAGAGATCGATGAGTATAGAAAGGCTCAAAGGAATAAGAATTTATCACACTATTGCCTTTTTAATATATAGTCTGTCACAGTTACACACTAAATAATAGTTATGAACAGTCATCCTTATTATGTATCAAACAAAATTTTCAAACATGTACATCATTAAATCAGGAAGATCCAACAGGACATATTGTGCCAGGGGTACCAGCCCTGTTAGTTTCAAATTCTGCTTCTTGTCTTTGTTTGCTGACACCTGGTTCTAATGAGCTTCACAAATGCATTCAGGAAAGATGTGCCCATTTGGAGCTTAGTAGAAATTACTTTGGTGCAATAAGGGTAATAAAGGAAATAAGTCAGTTTTCCCAAGATGCACTTGACTCCCAAATATTTTTGTCCTTCAGGCTTAGAAACTACTTGTAAGAAGTATCTTTTTCATGAAGTCACTTCTTAAATAAAGTGGACTTTCTATGAAAGGCTTTCCTTTTTTTGAAGTATCATTCTGATATTTGTGTGATTCTCAATGTAAAAGTTTATTTTCTATATTAGTAATCTCAGCGTGAAACATTTACTGAAAAAAAGGAATCATTTTCCAAGGTTTTTATTTCAGCAACTTTTGATAAGAACTCATCTTTTTTTTTTCTTCTTCTTCTTCTTTTTTTTTTTTAAATATATAATACCAGCAGTTTCTCCTACGTAAAAACAAATAACACATTTTTAAACAGGATAATGTTTGACTTCAAATTTTCAAATATCTCTAGTTTATTTCAGAGGCTAAAAAAGTCTGAAATTCCTCCACCCCACTTGTTTCTTACTCTCTTTCTTCTGGTGAATTGTAATTTGTTTCTTCCCAGCATTATGTGAGATATGTTGCTCCTTCCATGTATTAAATACCAGCATGTATGATGAGGATGAGCAAACCAGTAAATGTTATTTGCCTCAGGAAGATTTTATCAGATCCATAAAATTTCAAGTAGAGAGATGTGGTAACAGAAATATTTGCAACTCAGGCTTACAGCAAAGAAAATCTAGCTCCCAAACTGTAAAATTAAAATAAACATTTTCCATTTTGGATCTGGCATCAGAAAAGGAAAGATGCAGTCCCTGCTTGGAGATTGTCTTTCTTGATTATGATAAATCTTTTAAAAATGTAGACCTCCTACGGGATTCAAAACTCTTTCCTGAAAACAGTCATGTCAGAATAACAGAGTAGTTGTAGAGATACAATATTCAAAGTAGACAGTGAAATGCTGCAATATTTTCAACTATGCTTGTCAACAAGACCCACAGACTGATAGGGGACAATTGGCCATCTTCCTAAATATCTGTTTTCTGAATAAGTTTTTTCTGTTGGCCTTGATTAAGACTGAAGTTAAGAGACAGTATGACATCCACAAATAAAGATTTGCTGAAAGGCAGTCCTGTATTTTTTCTCCTATGCCATCACAAACTGTCAGCTAGATATCTGTGCTCAAATAATGGATGACATCTTCAATAAGAGACCAGCCAACACAGAGGGCACTCCTAAGTGGAAGAAGGTACAACATTCAAGGTTACTGAGACATCTCCTTTTCAATCTTATAGCATCAATATATCACTGTCAATTCAGAGATTGGATTTGCTGTTAAGTAGATACTATAAAAAGCCCACAGATATATCATGCCATTCCTTTTTAGAAAAGAAGCAATTCCTTTCTGTCCAAATAGAACACAAAACCAAATTACAAATTGCAATAGCACTGACTACAAAATACAAATTCTCTCATAAGTACCCACTTATCTTTGGAATGAACTCCAAGATTTATTTAGCCTTTCAGAATATTTAAAGGTTACATTCATATAACCAGTCCTTTTTATCTACATTGGGAAAATGAAGTAAAAAGTAATTCATTTTACTGAAGTGAGACAAATTAATTTCAAACAATAGAACAAAATTTATTTTAAGAATGACCAAAGATAATTAAATAATGACGTGAAAATATTTGCTTTACGTCTTTTGAGTCTGCTTTCTTTTAACCATACCAGCAGACTGTACATGGCATTCCTATCAGAAAATAAATGTATGTTTAAGTGCTCAAAGAATGTAGCACAAATATGCAAATAACAAAAGTCAAAACTGCATGGCTTGATAAAATGTTTCATTAAGCAAGCATTATCATGATCATAGAATCATAGAATGGTTCAGATTGGAAAGGACCTTTAAGATCATCTAGTTCCAACTCCCTGCTGTAGGCAGGGTCACCTCCCTCTAGACTAGATTGCTCAAAGTTCCATCCACCATGTCTTTCCAGGATGAGAGCACTCACACCCTCTCTGGGTAAGGTTCCAGTGTCTCACCATCCTCACAGTAAAGGATTTTCTCCTATTATCTGGTCTAAACCTACTCTCTTCAAGTTTAAAAACATTTCTCCTCATTCTGTTGCTACATGCCCTGTGTTGTGCTGTGCATATTGGCTTATCGGAACAGAGGAGCCTGCAGGCAGATCCCTCTTGGTACCAGTGATTGCACCATCTGTGTTTCCTTGCCTTTATCTAAAAGTGTGCAGAGAGGTTCACATGTGAGCACTTTTCTGTTTGACCATAGATGTTATGAACATAGCTGTTCCTCTAAGAATATCTCAGATATAATAACTCAGATGTAGAAAGTAATCCTTCAAATGGCAGTGTGCATTCATCAGAGATTTGCTTGATGCTACACAACTTGGTGATCCCAGTGACTAAAGGGAGGTTGACTCATTTTTACTATTGTCTCTTTCTTCATAGCCTTAGCTGTAACAAATAGCATTTTAGGCTATGTTACAGAGTCTGAGTGACTTTCTTAAAGAGATCATAACAAATTGCAAGGATGCCACCTAACAAATGAGGTTATCTAATGGTCCGTCCAAGTTGACCTTGAACACATTGAGAGATGGAACATCCAGAACTCCTCTGGGCAAGCTGTGCAAAAATTTGATCTCTATGTTGTTTATAAGCAACCTTTAACTATTGAAAGGCCACAATTCGATCTTTCTGGATTTATAGCATACCAATTAACTGTACTTATTAATTTTTTAATTTTGCACTTCAAATTTTAATTTCCTCTAACACAGCAATTAAAAAGAAGAAATTGATTAACAGCTTATATAATCATGTTTACTCGTAAGAATGCAAAAATAAACTGATAGCTAAGTAGCCGGTCTAGAAAACTCTTGTCCCTATTTCTGTCCAGGACGTGTTTCCTTCCTAACTCTCTAGCAAATTGTCTGCTTCTCAGTTTTCCTGCCTACTGCCTGTGATCATAAATAATTTGGTAATAATGTTTATGATAGTCATAATAGTGACAGCAAACCATATAAATTACATTCAGAAGTGAGAATGAGGAGACTGCGGTTGTTGCTGAGGAGTGAAGCAGGAGCAGACATTGGTGAAGAGAAATTGATGTATCTCTACGCTGGAATGTCAGTGTTCACATCAAATGTAATCAAGATGTTTATACTTTCTCATGCTTTAAAAACTCCCGTGGTGGAAATTATGTGGTGACCTTTACCACACATGTAAATTTTAAAAGTATATAAGGTCCTGGATAGTCTTTTCATGTCCAGACACTAGAGATGTTAGTTTACTATCTTGGGCCAGGTTTCCCTACAGTGCTGTCAGGAAACAAGTGGGGCATAGAGCACAGAGAGGAGCTGGAAGTCATGCCTGAGTTCTGCAATTCACAGAGCTATTGGAACAAGAAATAATGTTATAGTTCTCTTTTTATCCTCAGAGACTTGGGAAGCTTCCATGTCATCCAGCACACAAGCAAACACAAAATCTGAAACAAAACAAAAAGATAAATGCAGCTGATGATAGCTTCTGCTCTCATTTACTGATTTTCTTTTTTTTATTATTATTTTTTTACTTCAGTAATCTAACATTCTCTACTACATGGAATAATTCCTTATTTATCCAAGTAAGCAGAGAACTGGGTCCTCATGAGACTTGCTGGAAATGTTTTGTGGATCTGTATTTCAAAAAGGTACACATTCAAAACAAACAGCTCCAGATGATCTTCTTGATACCAAGAAAAGTTAAACTTTGTGATCATTTGTTTAATTTGGTTCACTCAAGCAAAAAGAAAATAGAGGATTAGTTTTGCAGTCACAGTCTTAGTCATCACTGTTTGCCATGCAAATGCAAAAACATAAGCAAAAAGACCAGAAAATTTAACAAAAAAATAAAAAAGGAATATTGAAGAGACAGAAAACAGATTAATTCAAAATGTGGTCACAGCAGAGTTCTGTGGTATCTAAGCATCTTGTTTTCTTTCTCATAATTTCAACAGATGTTTGCATTACTCAACAGATTGGTTGAAGGTATGTTTGTAGAAAACTATTGGTATTGTTATGCTTTCTTAAGCAATAGGGAAAGTTACACTTAATAAAGGAAATGAATATAAACAAACCAAGCCCTCTTGTTTTAGTGATGCTATCCATCCTTAGGGAAAGGAAGACAACACAAAGAAAACTAATGATGAAAGTCATTGACTCATTCTTCTATTTTGTATTCCTAGCACATAAAATAATGAATTTGCATTTGGAGTTAGAAAGCCATTGCTGAACCACATTCTTATTTTGGTTAAGCAATTATGCTGAACTATCACTTCATAAATAACTGAGAAGCAAAATCACAACTCTGAATTTCAAGATTTTATTTTTTGTGGCCTGCTTTGAAATATTTTCCTCCATTTCTTGTATCAAGATCAAAGGATTTTACATGGTGGACACAAAAAAATAAAAATGGAACAAAGAGAACTAAGCTGCTTCTAGGTAAATGTTGATTTTTTTTGTTAAAATGAGCATCTGAGCTGCCAACAGTTCTCTTAAAAGTATACTGTATGATATAAAATAAGTAATATACACATCTCATGAGCTAATAATGAACTCTATAGACCTTGTTAGCTCTTTCTAATAGACTTATTTTACAGACTATTGTTTATTTTTAACTGAGGTTTATATGCATGTGAATAATCAGCAATCAGTGTACAGATCTACTGAGCCATTCATTCCAATATACTTACAATATGTTAAGGCTTAATGTCAGCAACGAGATGCTTTACTATTGGGTGTCTGAAAACAGGATAAGGCAAAATATCTTTCAGGAGAAAAAAAATGAGACTCGAAAGTAAAATTCCAATATGAAAATCAAGTTTACACTGGTTCTTCCCTTCTATATCGTTCCAATTCCATTACTCTTCTCTGGTGTGCAGCATCTCTCTGGAAAGGGATACAAATTTAAAATACATTATAAAACTTCATGTAGACAAATATCTGTGTTCAGCTTGATACTCAATCTCATACTAGTGGTACCAAGTCAATTGCCCTTAAAGCACCAGTGTTAAACTATCACAAACACACAATCAAGGTAAGTACAAAGATGCAGGATAGCTCAGCTATCCTAACCTAATATATGGTTAGAGGAGCAGATTTCAAATTTTGTGTTTGTTTGTTTTCATGTGAAAACAAAGCTATTTAGAATTCTGTGTAGTATTTCCATCTGAATAAAGCAAAACCTGTGCAGTTAGTTACTGAAAATGGAGTGCCTCAGCTCATTTCTAGTGTAACAGACACTTCCCCATTACTACTCTTTCTTTCTTCCCCTATCTTAGAGAGATGTAAGGGTTCTATACCATACTGAAGAATCAAGGACCATTAATCCTAATTTTGGCCTCCATTTAAAATGAAGACATGGGAGGGTTGTACTGAAAAGAAAATTACAGTCTTTCATCCTGGACTGTAGAATAATGGACAGCATTTCTACTAGTAGTGTCTGACAAAGATTTTCACATCAGTCATCAGGTAGTCATGGAAGAAGTTTTACCCATTGACTCTTTACCTTATCCTTGTGAGATATAGCTACAGAATGGTGACATTTATACTGGCATGCATGGAAAAAAACAGTGACACAGAATAGCAGGAAAATGGATTAATTGGAGACTTTTTGCCAATGCTAGAAGCCTGGAAAGGTTACTGTCTGCAGCAGCATCTGCCAAGAGCTATTCTGGAATGTACATGATAATGTAAGAACAGCAGCAATATTTGCTTTAATTTCCAATCTCCCATTTCATTTCCAACACTTATCCTTCTGCCCCATTCCCAAAACAGGAGCTTCTCAATCCAAGCATGGTGGCAGAATTTAAGTTTTGCTTCCAGTGTTGAAAGGCTTTGGATTGCTCTGCTGGGAAAGTAGATTTCTGTGGGACTGTCTGGTAATTACAAGCCAAATGATGTTATCTCTTTTTTACATTTGCCAAACTCAAAATTAAAGCTAAAAAAAATCTTTTTGAGAGGACTTATGGCAACAATATCATCACACTGAGTTTTGGTTGAGATATGACATTTTAAATTGCAGGATTTTAAACCCTATAAAACAGTGTTAATAATGGAAACAATGAAGGCTGCAATAATATGACAATTCTCTTTGGAACTCATTCTTAAGCAGATTTAGAGTTCAACCATAGTGACCCTGGTTTGGTTAGGCTATTCCAGGAAGAGCACCTGTAAAGTATGTGACTTTCTGATGTCTGTTTCAATTTTTCTTTTTTATGAGCAGATTGAGATAGTGTCTGATTGGACTAAAATAATAGCAAGCAGAGCAGATTTTACTTACATTTATATTTACATTTCTGACAATTTAATCCCCTGTACTCTGGGTTTCTTTTTTTGTGTGTTTAGATGGCTGCTTTCTATGTTGTTGTTGTGTTGTTGTGTTAAAAAACTGCCTTACCTTGGAGGGCTGAGATAGGTAAGATATCTAAAATCAGGAAATGATCATCTAAAATTGTAATGTGAAGCAACCTTTTAAATTGTGTCTTCTGAATTAATAAGAACTAAATCAAAGCATAAATATCATTTTCTTCTCCTTTAAAATATATATAAAAGAGCATTAATTTCTGTTGTCTGTTCCTGTAGTGTTGTGTGTTGTCAACTGTACTATAGTTTAAAAACAAACTTCTAGTTTAATTTTGGATAAAATTAAGCATAATTACATAATTAAACATAATTTTTCCACTTTACATAAAATAGGAAATTAATAACATTCTTCAAAAAAGTGCTATAGTTGCAAATTTGAACAGCAAAAGTTGAAGAATGTCAGTTAATTTTACTCAATCATCCTTAACTTATTCCTGTTGCACATGTGTGCATTGTTGTCTGCCAACTCTCTGTGAGTGAGAACTTGCCTAATATCTCCCAAGCACTTCAGTAAGTTTGTGAAGGGAAGCCAGCAGGAGGAGGAAGCCACTGGAAAGAAGAAAGCCATTACTTCATCTCCTGGAGGACAGCAAAGGACCGATGTTGCCCTGAAACAGGTGGTTTTGGTTGAGGCAAAAAGGTTTTCTGACTCAGAGTGTCTTTCCATAGGTCTTATTAGATTTAGTGTCTATTGTGAATTACTATTATAATCTAAGAGCTGCTTCCCAAAAGGAGGATATGACATAAACAACATTAGCCTTCTTACAAAGGGAGAACATCTTAGAGCATCACTAGCTTACTTTTGATTACATGTGCAAATGTGAATGCAAATCTCTTCCAATCTGCTCCTTTGTCTGTTAATGGCACACAAATTCTCCTATACATAGGCTCCAGATGACTGAGTAATCAGGAGCTATGTCCCTTTCTACGATGGACACTTTCTTGAATCTGCTTGCTTCTTTGAAAAAAGCAAAACAAAACAAAACAAAAACAATAATACTCTATGCTGAAGAATTTTAAATAACAATTCAGAAATTAGTATAATTACTAAAAATACAGAGCAATGAAAAATACTATATTCCACATTATTCCAGAATACATTTTCATCTCTTGACAGAGAATATAGAGATACAGATAGGTCCCAGTAAGTATATCCCAGCTTCTCATATGCATTGATACAGAGCTCCGGAGTTAAACTAACAGTTGGTTTCAGTAGACATATCTTAACATCCACAGTTCATCTCTATCCCTAGGCTATAGCTTTAACAATTTTTGTCTGACACCTGCTTCTAACTTAATCTTTTAGTGTCCAGCATATTTCCCACGTAACTATATACTCTGTTTATTTTTCCAAACATTTATCCAAACAGTTTAAATTGCTTTCAGATTTTCAGTCTATACTTTCAGAGCTGGGATGTTGCTTTTCTTCCAGCTGAACTAAGAAATGCCAAGTAATTTTTTTTTCTCCTTCTCACCATTTCTCTGCTCAGGCTAGAAATGGAAGCACAAAATAAATCTGTCTACATAATCCTACCCTGAAATTCAGGTAATGAACCCATAGAAGGGCTTGGGTTGGAAGAGATCAGGTTTCCCAAAGCTCCATCCAGCTTGGCTTTAACACTTGCAAGTATGGGGCATCCACAGCTTTTCTGGACAACTTGTTATAATTGTGCCTCATTGGTCTCATAGGAAAATAATTTCTTCCTTATATCTAATCTAAATCTCTTTCAGTTTGAAGCCATTAACCCTTGCCTTATCACTACACTCCCTGATAATGCATCCCTCTCCAGATTTCTTGTAGGCCCCTTTTAAGTACCAGAAGCTTGTTATAATTTTGTCTCCCCACAGTCTTCTTCAGGTTGAACAAACACAGCTCTCACAGCCTGTGTTCATAGGAGAGGTGCTTAGCACTCTGATCATTTTCATGGCCCTCTTCTGCACCCACTACAACAATGTCCATGTCTTTTCTATGTTGGGAGCCCCAGAACTTGATACAGTGTCACAATACTTGTGAGTCGGATCTCACAAGAGTGAGGAGAATCAACTCCCTCAACCTGCTAGTTACACTTCTTTTGATGCTGATAGGCCATGCAGCTCTGATTTGTCTACCATAATTTATAAGGTTAAGTATCGATTTTTGGATTATCAGTGACTAAGACCACCAGTGAAAGAAAGAAAGAGCTCATGAACTTTTTGTTTCATGCTAAGAAACCTAGTGCTCTTCTAGCATATGAACTGCCTTTATTAGGAAATCCTCTGCACTCCTGAACTGGTAACCTCACTCCCTCTGAATTCTTCTTTTCTCCAAGAATAGGATGTTGCTACTGCTGAGAAGAGTTCACAGAGGCTGTGCTATAGACAAAGTGCCAGAAACGTGGTCCCAGGAACACTCATGAGAATCTTGTCTTAACTACTTTGATTGCAATCTTGGATTAAGTCTAATGTAGAGATCAAATCTGTTCACTATTGTATATATTTCCCTTTTATGCTTAGGAAGAATGGAGTTTGAAAGACATCAGCACAGCTTGCCACCATGGCAAACACTCCAGAAGCAGCTATAGGATCTCTAAATGAAAAAAAACAAAATGACTGTTCCCTAAAAATCATATCCTATGACAATTTCTTCCATGCCATCAGTAGCCCAAATCACTCTTTTCTTTGTCTTGGAGTAGTTCTTTTCATTTTTTCCTCACCTGTACCTAACAGAAAACACAATACAGATTTTTCCTAAGAAGCATCCAGTCTAGTCATTTTTGTCTAAAATCTGGCTGTAATTTATTTACTTCTCTCCCAAGGTCTCATTTCCTCCCTTTTCCCACTACTGCATTGTGCAAAAGATGATGTAACATGTCTATTCTTAACCTCAGCTATGTCTGTGACACAGTTCTTTTTTTCTTGCTAAGGGACTTACTTACGTACGTTTGTTTTTTCCAGACATAAGTCTATTTCTTTTCCTTCTTCTACTCATTGGTATTTTCTCAGAAATTAGGAATGTGACCTAAATGCCATTTCTTTTTTTTCTTGTCTTTACTGAACAGTTGCCACATTAAACTATCTACTATTATAGATGTTACAGTAAGCCTCAGGAGCTCACTAAAAAAAAAAAAAAACAGTCTCCACAGTACATTTGTTTTGTAAAATTGTAATTTGTTCTCTAGCAAGTGTGAATAGAAAGAGAAAAAAAGGGCAGGGATAGAACAGGCAGTGGATTGAGCCCTGTGCAATTGGCTGCATTACCTCAGAAAGAGTCACTCTTTTTCTTCATTAACTTCAGGTGTGTCTTCATTTGAAATGGAATTAGTTACTAAGAAAAAGGAAGACAAGACAAAGGCAAGGCAAGGCAATGCAAGAGAGATCTCCAGGTGGAAAGTGCATGTTGGGGAATTTATCCTTGAGAATCTGAAGAGATACTGAATCTCAGATTTGGTACACCACTGCCTTTTTACACTAGAACAGTAGCATTTGAATTTTAGTTTGCAGTTTCAGATGTGTATACTTAAAGTACTTCTTTTCTGATGTAATGGTATTAATCTTTCCTTGGGAGGAGAGATGATCCATAAGAGACATAAAGTTCAGCTAAATTCTTCTTATAAACTTAAGTCTGCCTTCTAACAGCAGGGCTAATTTTATCCACCACTTCATGGTAACAGAAGTCATTTAGGAAATGATAATGGCTGCAAAGGTGAAGTAGTCCTAATAAAACCTTTGCTAGTAAAGTAAATTGAACTCATACACTACTTGAGGTTTCCATATACAGGCTCTGTGCACTAGTCTAGGCTTTTGATCTTGTCTTCCTGCCAGGATTAACAAACCAAAATCATCAACTGACCTTC
Source organism: Centrocercus urophasianus (assembly GCF_019232065.1). NCBI lineage: Eukaryota > Metazoa > Chordata > Aves > Galliformes > Phasianidae > Centrocercus > Centrocercus urophasianus. The sequence continues at coordinate 23,789,491 of NW_024884142.1, forward strand.
AAAAGCGCACACAACTAAGTGTTCATCACTGAGTTAAAATTGGTGTTCCCCATTTTCATTCTTCACTGAGGACCCCTCCAGACACCTGAGAAGTCCTGGCATACGGATACCTATGAGCAGAAGAGCACAGCTCCACTCATGTTGCTCTCACTGCCACCAACGCCCTTCTCAGACACTGACACTCAAGGGAAGCACAGAAAGGCATGTGTACATTCTATCACGTTTGATCACATAAAAATTAGTGGTATTTAAAACTAATCATAGTTTGAAGTGTTTTGCTGGATCAAGCATTAAGCCAAGGATTTCTCAGTTCAAACATTTAAGCTAATATCCTCTACCTCCATGTCTTTGGAAATGAGAAACTTTTTCTGCAAGAATATGATAGACCACACAAAGTCAAATTAAAAGTGCAGATGAGAGATCGTAAAAAGGTGATCCACAGAAAAATGCAAATTTTAAAAAGTGATGTTAAAACAATTTTGAACTCATCCATGAAGAGAGACAGCTCTTTAAATTTTTCTAAAGCATTAAATGCAAAATTCACTGCTATTTTCTAGAATGATTGTAAAATTTAGAGTGAAATACTACTTTTGCTAGTTTAACCTTTTTGGTCCCATAAGCTAGTTTTGTAACCAAAACAAATAGAAGTCCTCAGCAACTGCAAGTGAATGAATGAATGAATGAGTGAATGAATGAATGAATGAATGAATGAATAAATAAATAAATAAATAAATAAATAAATAAAGCAACAAGAACAGCTATCTGAGCAAGTGGAAGTGATTCCCACTCTAAATCTTACTGACATTTTTACCAAATGTAAATGTTTTAGGAGCCAACCCATTTGATGAAGTGAAATAATTGCAAATTTTGTAAACGAAGCAAATCAGATTGGAAGGAAATACTGTTCATATCACGTTTCCAAAAGAAAAATATTTAGTGTACAGTTGACATGCAGTGGCTGGCAGCAACTCACGTTTATGAAACATCTGCATCATGTATCAAGAAAATTTATGAACAAAAGCTCTAAAAATTGATAACGTGCACATTGTCATCAAAGCTGTGAATTTTGTGAAGTCCAAGGAACTGAATCATCAGCAATTCCGGGAGCTATTTGATATGGATGCTGATTATGGGGACATCACTTTTCTGAAATAAAGTGTCTGAGTCAGGGAAAAGTACTGTAAAGATTTTATGATTTGCAAAATGAAATCAAGTCATTTTATGGAAATGAAAGAAAAAATTTAGCCATAAATTGAAGATGAAGAATGGCTCACAGATTTGGAGGACTTGACTCCCCATTCAAGTGAGTTAAATGTGTGTCTTCAGAGTGAAAATAATCAATTTTTAGGTATATTTAAGTTTCAATTTCCAGTCTACATAAATATAATTGCCTGCAAGTTTTCAAATGGAACGTATGGAGTTGCAGTCAGGTATTCAACTCAAAGAGAAAATTGATGGTGTTTCTTTACCAGACTTTTATAAGACTTGTCTTACCAGAGAAAAATATCTCTTGCTTCACAATCATGTCTTGTTTGCATAATCACTTTCTGGCAGTATGTACATTTGTGAACAACTGTTTTTAAGGATGAAGGAAATTTCAAGGAAATTTCATCAAAAATCTACAATAATAATAATAGTTTTGGGCCCCTCAGTACAGGAAAAATGTTGAGGTCCTGGGGCGTGTCCAGAGAAGGGCAACGAAACTGGTGAGGGGTCTGGAGCACAAGTCTTATGAGGAGCAGCTGAGGGAGCTGGGATTGTTCAGTCTGGAGAAGAGGAGGCTCAGGAGAGACCTCATTGCACTGTACAACCTCCTGAAGGGAGGTTGTGGTGAAGAGGGATTTGGCCTCTTCTCCCAGGCAACGAGCAGGACACGGGGCAATGGCCGCAAGTTGTATCAGAGGAGGTTTAGGTTGGACATAAGGAAGAACTTTTTCTCTCAGAGAGTGGTCAGGCACTGGAATGGCTGCCCAGGGAGGTGGTGGAGTCGCCGTCCCTGGCAGTGTTCAGGAGGCGTCTGGATGAGGAGCTGCGTGATATGGATTAGTGCTTGTGGTGGCAATGGCGATGAGGAGACGGTTGGACTGGATGATCTTATAGGTTGTTTCCAACCTTGTGATTCTATGATTATTTGATAAACACCTTGAGAACTCACTAAAAATTGCGACTTCTACCAAAGACACTGATGCATTCGCAAAAACAAGGTGAAACATCCTACTAATGTTGTGGTTTGTTTGCTATTTTTTTTTTTTTTAAAAAAAAAATTTAAAAAAAAAAAAAAAAAAAAAAAAAAAAAAGTTTTATTCATTATTTACATTAAGTAAGTACATATAGTGCATTTTACACATAGCCCAGGACAGTTCCTCTTTGCTCAGCACAGTCCAGGCAAATCAGAATGTTAGACACCAATGCTCTAAATGCTACTTGGCCTATTCATTTTTAAGAAGCTGTTTTTAGTTCTCTTGAGAATAAAAAGTTGTAATTTGATATGGAAAAGCAAGAAAAAAATCTTAGCTTAGCAGAAAACTTCCTACAACTGAGGTGAAAAATCATTCCCCAAAGAGGTTACAAATGTCACAGAATATAAATCAAGTTGCTTTCTATGTTCTAATTTTCTTTGCATGAATTTCACATGCTTATTTCATGTATTTGCACTATTTGTATCAAAAATGAAATTGGACAAATGACACACCATGTAGCATTAATACCAGACTTCCTTTTGCAGTACTCCAGCTATTTCTTCTTTATGGACAACTTACTCTGCAAAATCGAGCCAGACTGTGAATGCAATTTGCCTCCGTGATTATGTCAAGACGTCCATCCTGAAAGAGTGAAGACAGGTTACTAAAATCATTATGCAGGCCTCGTGATATTGCACCTTTTCTCTCTCTCTTCTAATTTTCATCCTTTACACAGAAAAACACATTTCTGAGAAGTAATTCGTAAAATCAAGTCAAACTAGTTTCAAATAAAAAACAGTGTATTTCTGCTAAGTAAATAGGCTGTAAATAGATGCCTGAGTGTAGATTTATTTTGTGGTCTTCATGTTACATATAGATAGGGTTAATTCTTGGCTATAAAGAGCCAAAATTTTACTATCTTTACATTTGTTATGTAATGGTAAGCACTTTAAAGCTTTAAAAAAGTCCCAAATTCATGACTTGGGGTGATAAATGTTAGTTTCTTGTGTCTACATGTCCAATGAACCTGCCAAACTGCAGGGGTCATTAATATTGTGCAAAACTAATAGCCTTATGTAAGTTTTATACTCAACCAAGTTTTTTTATTATTATTATTTCTACTTACTCTGATATGAAAAGTGATCTTGTACAACCCTGCCTGTTAAGGAGCTCTCTATGGTAAACTTTTTGTATCATCTATTTTACACCAACCAAGTCATCTTCATACAGAGATCACTGTACAAATCCGATGATGGTTTTCTTTACAGCAAAAGTTAGAAAGACTTTATAGTTACCTAAAAAGAGCAGTATAATAAAATTGCCATTACAGAATATGCGCTAAGCTATGTGCTTAAATCGGTGACCTTGTATTACCCTAAGGACAAAAGGAAGGCATCCTTCCTCATCATCTGTGTAGCAATTCTAGGAGTAAAGGCAGTCACTACGAGGAATGGCATAAAGATGCCCTTATTTAAGAAGAGCAGGTAGAACTGCAAACTGACAAGTTGAATCCTATTGCATGAAAAGAATTCTCTTAGAAAAAAAGGATGGCAAAAAGAGCTGGAAGAGGAATGGGAGAGAGGAAGTAACATTTCATGTCAAAGAAAGACACTGCAGCCACAGAGAACTCCAAATACTGTGCTATGAAACTTCATGGAGTGCAGTTCTGGTTAATGAAACTAAGGAAGGCATTTTTTGTTACAGGCTTAATCTTACATGCAACTTCTTAAACCACTGCTGAGATAGAGTAGGAAGAAATCAGTTGTTGCCAAGAGTGACTTCAACTCAAGGGGTCTTTGCTGGACATGTTGAGTAGACAAGAGCAGATAGCATGACATAACTTGGTGTTTAGATACAATTCCTGCTGGCAGAGACACAGCAATGACTTACCTAAAAAAATTATGTTGGCGACCTTAAACTTGTTAGATTTCAATTACAGGAACAGAACATAACATCTATCTATTAGCGTATGTGAACACTGAAGCCATTTTACTGAATTTGAAGTAATTGATGATAACTGGTGAAGCAAATGTGCTTAATGTGGAGTATTTTAATAAAAGCCAAGAACTATTCATATCCCATAAACCATAGTTTTAAGGACATGAAAAACAGGTTATTCTGGGTTGGAGGCCAACCTAGTAAAAAGGAGACACTGAACCCCTGCTGAAAGGAAGGAAAGCTAATATTGAGAGGAATGGATTACAGGTACACATAGATGCAGATGGATCTGGCAAAAACATGAAATGCAGCGCAGAAATGGCCAAGAGATATTTATGTGCTGTATCTGGAGAGAAGCATGAGGATGTATGTATCCCAGATGCTGCTGCTGCTGTAATAGCAAATTTACCATGTGCAGCAACAAAAGACATAAATGAACATCTGTTGAAATTAGATATTTTTAAATCAACAGGCAAAGATAACTGAAACCCAAGTGCCCTAAGAAAGCCAACTGGGAGCTTTCAGATCAGCTCATGATATTTAACAAGTCCTGGGAAACTGAAGAAATTCCAAATGATTGGAGAACTATAAATATGGTTCCAGCTTTTAAACAGGATAAAATGAATAATCCTGTGAAGTACAAATTAGTTACCCTGACTTATAAAGAAGCTAAAGCAAGGAAGTGTAAAGACATTCATAGTAAGTGAAAATAAAGATAAAACCTGGAATTTAAATAAGTCTACATTGTTCACAGGCAAAAGTTTTGTAAGAAATAAATGTGAGGTCTGTACTGACAGCAATTCAAATCTGGTTTCCAACAGGAATGGTGCTGGCATTATATATTTGGAAGGTAGTGCATTCTGAATTTTACTTTTTAAGTACATCACTTATTACTATATGACATTTTCAATATTTTATTTTACACTATCAAAAATCAAATAACTCAGAAGCTGTTGACAGAGCTCAACATATAGTTTATAGGACTCATATATGAATGAAAAATTATTAATAAGAAAAGTTTCTGAACCAGTGCTAGCATTTTTATCTTATCAAATACATAACAAATATATACATAACAATGAATAAAAATAAATAATAAAAATAATAATGAATAAAAATGTAGTGACACTAAGCAAACAGATTATTTTCTGAAATTGTTAGAATTCAACTAGATGTGTTCAGTACAAATGAACAAAAAGCATTAGTATGTTTGGGGAACATACCATGTGAGCTATGCAAGAGGATACCTTCCTTTCAGAGAGGAAACCAATGACACAAAGAAATCAGATGCATAGGACTACCACAGGGAAAACTGCTCAGCTCACCTTGTTCAAACAAACCAGAATAGAAGCAGTTTGTTGATTTGTTAATGACACATCAGTCATCAGTGCATATTTTAGATCAACATCAGCTATATGACATTAACCACCAAACCCTCCTGTGAAGACGTGGGTGCTGCAGTTGCATTTGCATATCTGCTACTGCCTGCATCTCACTCAAGAACGCTGTGGGTGCCTCCCACAGCCCCACATGCATCACAGGGAGGGTGGTTCAGTGGCTGGGTGTGGGGCTGCTCTTGAGTCCCATGGACATGATTTGCTTTCTGCCTGAAACTGGTGATAACAGAGTTGAGACAGCTGGTTAAGATGGCCCTTTCCCACCTCAGAATTTGTGGCTTTATAGCCCAATGACACTACTTAATCCTTTGGTTCAGAGAGTTAGAAATAGTTGCATAAGATGAGAATTTTGATCAGGTAGGTTTACCTTTCTCTACAGCATCAGACATTGATCACAGAGTGCTACCCCTATAACTGAAGACAGCAGCATTGTGAGAAAAACAGATTGGTCTCAGCAGTGCACACAGAAGCCTCCCAGGTGCCTCGCTGAAGGATGCTGAACAAAATTTGTATTGATCACTGGTTCTTTCTTTTGGAAAGAGGGCTTTGTTTTTGTTTGTTTTTTGTTTGTATGTGTGTATTTGTTTGTTTCTCTGAAAACAAGGTTCCCTCCCTTCTGTAACCTGACTTATAGTTCAGTGATCATCTAGAATGATCATCATAGCCTGCTCAGGGAGGTGGTGAAGTCGCCATCCCTGGCAGTGTTCAAGAGGCATCCGGATGAGGAGCTAGGAGATGTGGTTTAGTGGCTTGTGGTGGCAGTGGTGATGGGAGGATGGTTGGACTAGATGACCTTGTGTTCCAACTTCGTGATTCTATGATTTTGATTCTATGATTCTAGAATTTCATCTTTGACTTGCTTATATCACTTTTATAGAGCTCAATTATTTTGCCACCAATGATGTAAGATTAATTTCATCAGTTTTCACTCAATGCTTACAGAAGTTTTCCCATAGACAGTAGAGTATTTGGGGAAATTATAAAAAATAAATAAATTTTGGAAACTTTAGAGTTCTTCTTGGTACTAATTTTTAGGAAAAATCAATGAAAGCATAAATAAGTTTAAAAATCAGAAAATAATTTAATAGCTTAAGTGAATAAGTAGTCAATGTTTATGATGTCTGAAAAAAAATATGTTGGGAAGCCTGGAATCCAAATCAAAAAGAGGAATTTCTCAGTTTCACTTACATGAGCACAGATGGCCAAAGTGAGTTACACTTCGTAAGGAAAACTTTGCCAGAGAAAACAGTGATAAAGCACTGTTTACAGTATGATAGCACTTTTTTTTTTCAGTTCTGCAAGAGCTTGTCCTTATTTGAGATTTAACCAACAACTCATTGGAAATAACAAGTTTTTGAACAAATCTAAAACCATTGGACAAAAACGGCACTGTTACTTATTAACACTTTAAATTGTCCTGTACGTATGCAACAAGAATTGGCCAGAGAAATATCTAGAAGAAGCAAGATATCTTAGCAGGAATAAGACAATAGCAATTTGTGGTATGGAGAGGAATTGTCATAGACAGCAGGCAACAAAGAACAGGATGTACTAACTAAACAGCAGGACAAACACAGTATCTGAAACTAGAAAGAAGAACAAAGGAAAAGAAAAAAAGGAACAGTTGAGCTTTTACAAGTCAATAAACTAAGCTGGAATTAATTTGAATAAAAATCTGAATTTTAGTCATAAATATTTGGCTGAGTTTAAATATTATCTTACAATGTTTATTTTGACTTTTAAATATTTCTCTGGAGAAAAAAAAACAACTTGTTTGATAACAATTCTTTATCAGCTAACACTATTAATGCTGTTACATACGTAGTCTATGGGAGCCTACTAATTTGAGAATATTTAATCTTAGGAAAACAGAGATTCAGAGCCACTGATGAAATCTTTCATGCCAGAAATATTGTATGTTACATCCTAAAAGAACAAATGAGCAGCCTACAGGACACATGGAGTCATAGAATGACCAAGGTTGGAAAAGAACTGCATGTTCATCTTATCCAATCATTCACTAAACCATGCCTCTTAGTACAACATCTACTTCCTATTCACCTACATTTCACTGTAAACCGCGAGGTTTTTCCATTCCACATCTGAAATTCATGTTTAAAAGCCTTCCTATTGTCTTTTGCTCAGCCATTCATCAGTATGCTATCACATTTTTCATTAATTATATAAAAAAAAACATTTTATATTGTTACACTTTCACATTTACCTAACATTTTTCTCATTATTTAGGTTTTCATACTCTTTCTCTCTCCTTAAAAGCATAGCTTCTTACCCAAAGTAAATTTTCACACAAAGTAAATTTTGTGGTTTTGGGATGTCTTGTAGAATAAAATACAAAACCTTCTGATTTTCAATACTATTCCCTATTTTAAGAACTCAGTCAGTTATGCTGTAAGCACCACTATAAAATGTGAGCAGCCCATATAACATTCCACTCTCCATAAATCTTATTTGTTGGTGCTAGTGATAGCTTTATGGATTCTTTCTACACAATATAATGAACAAAAATTTAGAACTACACCTACCCTGTCTTGCTGATGTGGAGTCACCTCATTAGTGGATATGTCTTAGTTGATATTTGCATCAGTGAAGCTTGGGGATGTTGGTTTTAGGATGCTGGCATCTGTTCTGACTGCCCAGATGATCTCACAGCCACTTTATAACTATTTCAGACATGTTTTCTCTCTCCGTAATGCTCTCTGTTTCCATCTGTGTAACTACATCTCTACAGTTCATATTAAACTAAAGTCAACCAAATTAAGCAACCCCAAGTTTCTGCTCTTCACAATCTGAAAAGAATTTCCATGTGTGATTTATGTTGAGGACATGGGTGATGCTTAGACCCCGAGTTAACACTTTGGTCACTCGTACAAAGGGAAACTGGGCAATCAAGACAATTCTTGACAAAACTTCAGATAAAAGGCAGGGTTGTATAGGCAGCAGTGTTTCACCTTCTAACCCAGGTACTGGTCACAATTCTGTGTCAGAGAGAGAAGTATTCCAGGCAGGATTACATCATCCTGTAGAAATTGAATGTCCAGGAATAGGTCCAAAACATCTGGCTATCCTCAATAGTATCCCCAAGGTCATTAAAGAGTTCACTAGCTGTAGCAGGGCAATAGGCAGGATATGCATTGTCTGGCACAAGATGCATATGGCTGCATGAATCACAGCGGTACTCAATCATATTCTAAGTCTCTGTTAATCATCACAAAAGATTAATTGCACTGTAATAGGTTACACTGGCGGAGTACCTGACACCTGTTTCTGGAACCAGGATGATTTCAGCACCATCGGTACACCTTTATTTCAATATAAACCTCTCCAACTACATGTGTTCTTCACTTTTAAGAGCTTAGTTAAAATATTCCTGGCAGATACCTGTTTAACCAATCCTTAATAGCCCTTAACAATGTAGACAAGTATTGCACAACATTTTTAGGCAATCTATCTTGGTATTTCACTGTCTTTACAAAGTTTTTCCTAATGTCTAGCCTAAATCTCCTTGCTGTGCTTTAAGCCAACTATTTCTTACACTACCCACTACTGATAAACTACCTTCAACTGTGTGGTAGCTTTTAAATATTTGAAGAGTGTAATCATGTCTCCCATCAACATTCTCTTCTCTAAACCAAATAACTGCGATATTTACATCTTTCCTCAACCATTATATTTTCTAGGCTCTGACTATTCTGTGTTCTTTTTCAAACTGATCTATACCTTTCTTAAAGTATAGTTCTATAACTGGAGACAGTTCTGCTAATGTGGTGTTAATCCTAAATTCAGCAGAAATTTTTTGTATGTCTTACAAAGGCTCTTAATGCAGTCCAGCATTTGAATTGCCTTCTTTGTTACATGCTGTGATGCTGTGATCTAGCTATGATCCACTACTGCCTTAGGATCCTTCTCAGCAACCAGTTGTTTTCTATCTTGTGCTTATGAAGCTGATAATTCTTGGTTAAATTTAGAGCTCTTTAACTGTCTTTACTGAATCACATTCTCCTTGTCTCTTATCGCCAATAATTTGTTGTCTGCAAATGTAATAAAGATATTTTTTCTTCCATTATTCGTGCCACTGATGAAAATGCTGACCAGAGCCAGAAACACTGTGTAGTCCTGGACACAGGACAAAACTTCCTTCTTTATTTAAGTGGGTTTACAGTCAGCTTCTTTTACTGTCTTTCTAGGGTAAAGCACTTGTGTAGGTAGGAAGTATATTGTCTGAATTGGCTATACTATTAATAGTAAACTATATACTCTCCCAGGCAGAATTTTCTTTTGTACTTGCTTAGATCTTCAGTTACATCTTAGTATTATGACCTCTGAACTAAAACTTACAATTCTTAGATACATTCATAAGATTTGCATGCCATACCAGCTGGAAAGTTTTTCCTGTGGGCAATTGTGAGATATTAAGATTTCATATTTTCAAATTAAAAAAAAATCCAAGATCAAATGGAATTTAGGTAGAAGCTTTAGGGAAAACTGATTTATAACTTTCTAAGAACAGCTGTAAGAAAGCATAGGAAAAAATATTTGGATCTGACCATTTCATTAGATATACAGTCTCCTTCATCTTTTGTTTAAATAATGCCTACAATACTTTTTGACACTGCGGTTCTCCTAGTTTCTCTCTGCTTCCTAGATGAATATACTTTTCATCTCTTGAATTATATGAAACAAAATTTCCTAACAAAAGTTTTTTTCTACATTTATGTACTGCACCACATCATGAAACCTTTCCAGCCATTCTGGTCCTTCACTGTTTCCTCTTCCAGCTTGTCAGTAAGTCAGCATTTGATCTAAATAATAATAACAGGAATCTGTTTTTCAAGATAATGTTACAAATTTGCCTAGCTCATAGTAACAGAGACAACTGCACTTATGAGAAGCTGACACTCTCAAGAAGATAAATGCAGATCTGAAGCAAGCCACAGAAAGTGCATATCAAACTAGCAGAGGATAATCCTAAAGCATAATTGGCAGCTCAAACTACAACAGCAAGCTTCATGATAAAACAAGATGCTAAATGTGTCAAATTCAAGTTTATCTTCCTGAAGACCAGAAGTTTAAGGTTTTCATGTTACTGAAAGAAAAGATTTATGATGATCTGATAAGGAAACAGGATAGGTAGCTTGCAATTCAGCATGTGGATGTCAGCCAAATCATGATAAGAAGACAAAAGAGACATGCTACTCAACAGTACATGAAAGCATAACCACAGCTTTTCCCTAGCATATGAATTTGATGCTGAAAAATTCAGAAAAGAAAGGAAGTTATTAAATAGCTAATGACTCCTTCCAGTCTTTGCAGATTGACAAGGAATCCATAGTAAGATGAAACACAGAGGAGTGCAAAGAACCCTGGAGCTGACTACAAATGTATTTTATTGATATCAAGCAGCATAAGAAGAGGAATGTCAAACAAGTGAGAATTTTTTTTCAGAAGAAAATCTAAAAATGAGGTGGCTGCCAAGTCACTTCTACAAGAGAAAGCAAAAGTGAAATTGCTGAACAATTTTTGTACAGGTGCAGTAACCTCAGATGTGATAGCTAATGTTCAAAAATGACAGCAAATTCTTTTCCTGATTAAAATTTGCAACCTCGCAGAATTTGGGGAAATCAAGAGCATGCTTCAAAATTAGGTAAAAAGAATAGAGAGACATGAATAGGAATATTTTTTTGAAATATATACCTGTGACACATCATGTGAATTTACTGATTCATACCACAAAGTCCAAGACAGGCGATACAGACAAACATGCTGGTTACCAGAAAGGAGTGACTGCTTAACGTAAAGGAACTTCGAGCATTCTTCAGACTACCTCCTGAATCTACAGTGGAGTGGAAAACACAATTGGAATTTAAATTCAGGAGTGTATTAGTTGCCAACCAAGGCTATCAGGTCTTACATTTCAGACTGAAATGGTCTCCGGAAGCTGAAATACAGGAACAGATGTTCTAAAATTTTAAGCCCATACATGAAAAGTTATTTAAAAGCTTTATGTTGCCTTCATTTCTAGGAAAATTCTTTATTCATCAGAATATTCTGCAGCACAGTCTACGAAGACCTTAAGGTAGGGTAGAGCCTCCATCTCAGTTGCACAAAGAAACACAGAGTATATTCAATAAGCAGAGAAGCAAAATGAAATCAAAGAGCAACTCTTGATGATGATAATATTTTCTGGGAAGTCTTAGGTATATAAGACATAAGCTTTGTATCAAAATGTTAGTAAGTTAAATTCAAGAACACAATCTATGAGAGAAACCAAGAGAGTATTGCTTTAGAAAGTCATACTGTGCTCAAGACTCGTACTCCAATCTTATGCCATAATTTACAACAGAATTGATGTTTAACACAAATACTAGCCCAGCTTATTTTCTTCCTTGCAACCTGTGATTTCTTGATAGCAACAAACTTCAAAGGGAAAATATAATTGGGTTTCTTTATTGCTGATGTCTCCCTTCTAAGACATTGCTGAACTTAACAATTTCTGCCTCACAGCAAACTACATTTAGCCACTAGCAGAAAATATCTATGCCAAATAAGACATAAATAATAGGATGTTGAGAGAAAGACTATTTCATTTATATAGAAGAGTTCTGAACAGATAAAATATTGTCTTCCTAGACACATTTATGTGCAATGCATGTTGTGTTTCCGTTCTTTGTTTATAATTCTGTTCCTGATCTCAGTTAATGTTGTCATCATGAAGACCATTTATTCAGGTTTATGTGGAGTTTTATTTTGCTAAGTTCTTCATTTTTTTTATATAGTTTACCTTGAAATACATTCCATAAAACCTTATGTCTCTAGATAAATACAAAAGCAGAAAATGTACAGATTTTTGTGTACACAGGGTGGTTAAACATTGGAATAGGCTCCCCAGGGAGGTGGTTGAGTCATCATCCCTGGATGTGTTTAAGAGCTGTTTGGATGCAGTCCTCGGAGATATGATTTAGCAGAGGATTGCTAGAGTTAGGGTACTATGGTTAGGCTGCAGTTGGACGTGATGATCCATGAGGTGCCTTCCAACCTGAGTAATTCTATGATTCTATGATACTATCTAAGGTAGTACTGAAACCTTTAAACAAAGTATTTTTCTTAATTAATTCATATATATCAGAGTTTGCTTTTTTTTTTTTCCTTACTATTATTTCCCAGGCTAAAGTACAGTATGACAATCCATATTTCTCTCTCTAAGTCATATCAATTTCAGTAAGAGATTTATAGAAAAATAATTAAGCAAGCTTAAATTTGTAAAGTTCACAAGCTAGATAGAGCAACCTGAAAATATTTGACCTTTTCCATGTCAAATTCACTAAAGAGCTGCTATATATTAAAAAAAAAAAAAAAAAAAAAAAAAGAAAATCTGTGTTGCCTATCATATTAGTGTATTTCTATCCATTACTTCTACTTGCATTCGAAGTTATATAAGTTCCCAATGAAATTTCACTATAAACCTTGAATTTTATTTCATATTGGCAATGGAACTCACAAACAGCTGAACTATCCAACCAAACCCCATAAGAGATGTAATAAAATCATGAGTTGGCAACACTCCTGATCCACCCCATAAACTCTAGATAAATATAAACAGATGTAGATATTGTAATTAAATTGATTGGGAAGCTCATTTCCCAACAAATAACTCTGGGAAAGAAAATCAGACAGAGACCTCTTGAAATCAAATTGATTTTTAAAACAACACAAAATGCCATAAGGCTTTCTGCCTCTGAGGTTTTATTAATAGTGCTTTCCTACACTGAAAATATTTTTCTATCCCTTGTAACAGTATGAAATGCTCTCTTCATCAATGGTAGAGAAAATGTCTCTTCTAGAAAGTGAAGCTGAGTACAGAGACCTATCTATTTTATCAGAGGAAATTTTCCTAAAAAAGAAGGAAAAAAAAATTTGTTCCTTAGTCAATGTCAGTTCCACAGATTTTAAATGTAACTCAGAGAAATCAATTGCTAAAAGACCATAGCTTTTTAAGAAAAAAAAGTTAAGGTAACAATCAAGACCTGGAATGGAAGAGAACCATAGGAAGTCAGAGATACGCTGTTGAAGCCACTGGAGCCATGTATTGAAACCGTATGTGCTATTGAGATTATCTTCACTGGGATCTGGACCCCATACATTTTTAGGAACAGCCAATAATCCAAAAACAAGCTATTATAGTGATCTGCATTATCAAGTGATTGGAATATCCTTTTGCTTCGCTCTCCCAGTGCACCAGTCATCTTAAGTCAAACTTTAAAAAAATGCTTTTAGCTTACTTCATTCATACTTTTTCTTTTTTCCTCCATGATGCTTCTAAGAAAAGAGAAGAAATCAACATATTAAACACCATGACAATATTAATTACAACACAGCAAAAAGCCTCATCTCAGTATGATAAAGAAAATAAAGAAAATTAAAGAAGGGTGAAAAAAACTTTAGAGTCTATTTCCTCCACGGTATCTACAATTGAACAGAGAAATTGTAGCTGTCATTCAGTCTTCTTTTAACCAGATTTTTCATCCATTTCTCCCATGCTCCATTTTCTGCTTGCACAATATGAGTGTTTGACACTAGGAGAAATTTTTGTGCTTGTGGTTATGTGGCTGCCACACCTAGGCAAAAGAAAAATTTGGATTCATACCAACAGCTTATCTTTCAAGAATGCCTGGAAATAGTAATTAAGAGTAGACCAGAAAAGAACTTTTCATCCAAACAAGTCTGAATTTCATAGTTTCAAATAAAAAGTCTGCAGGAGACCATTCTCCCTTCCAGTAACACTAAAAGAGCAAATGCTTAAGTGTTCGTGGCTGCATGGAAGAAAAAGAAGAAAAAAATATATATAATGAAAGCCATGGCCTAAACTGAACTGAAGGGAAACACAAAGGCTGGGAATTAGTGAAGCCATTTGTATTAATCTGAAGGAGCCAAAAGGCAGACAGCAAGCATAAAGAAATTGAAGAGGCATCAAAACTATCTTTGAGAGTGTAACCTTGAAAGAATACATGAATAGGAAAAAGGATTTTCTGCATATAGCCATAGCCAAGTTAGGTTATGAAAGTGATGGAGAAATTTCCTTTGGCATCTTATTCATACTGTTTTCTAGAAAATAGTTTTATGTATGGGCTTTGGTAACTCATCCCATCAAACAAAAAAACCTTTATACCATTTTCTTAATAGAAACAAAAAACAAAGCCCCAAATATTGGCCACTTTCTTGGGTGAAGTAAATGATACTGCAATTTCATTCTCTTGGAGGTTTGCATTACATTTCCATTTCTGATTCCACAATCAAATGTTAAAGTCAATTCTCAAAGTAATGCTTTGACTAGTTGCATGACTCCTGCTATTATCCTTCTGCCATTATTCAAGACGTGGAGAAGTGGAGCCAGAGTGCTCTTCTCTACTTCTCTGCTTCAACTCTAAGTGAGAAGGCAAGGAACAGTTTTGAAATAGAAGTGAATGCAGTGAAGTAAAAGATGACAAACTGCAACTTGTACACAGAAGGCAATTACAGAAATAGTGCCTCTGCATATCTGTTATATATCTGATGTATCTTTATCCCTTGACACCTGGAAATCACTTATCCAAAATTCACACTGTCTATATTGAATTTGAGCAAGAACAGAATCCTAGAAGAACTATTATCTGCTCCAGTTATCAGCACTGTTAATGACTTTATACTTGGTACAGTTAATTGAGCTTTGTATAATTAAAAAATATAACAACTTATTGTGGACGTGTGATGAACCATTTTGTTATAGGCCACTACTGTAAAAAGCAAAATTAAAAAAAGTAATAATAATAAATTTTGGAATAGTGATATTTTCTTGTAAAACTCAACTCAGTTTGTTTTGTTTGAAAAACTGAGGCCTATTAATTTTTTATTGTTATAGGTATTAAAAAGTAGTTGTTAGGCTGTGGGACTTTGTAATTAAGAATATTGTGGTGCAGTACAATAACGGAAGAAGATCTGTGGGAGGAAAAAATCATTTCAACTTGTATTTAAGTTAGTAGTAAGAGGCCCATGAGATGATATTTCCCACTTCAGTGGTAAGTAGAATTTCCCAATCAAACAAAAGTCTTTACCATAAAAATGTGATTGGTTGTATCTCACCTAAGATGACATACAGTTGATTTTATTAAGCTCTTTGTGCTTTTGATCAAATGACAAATTAAAATGGAATGTAATTTTAATAATTGTATGTTCCTGCAGGTCTTTCATTTTGTTATGCTGTGAAAATTATCTTTTGAAAGTAAGTTAATTAAACTCACTGCTCAGTAAACATTCAGGCGTTTTCTTCCAACTTGTTCTTACATGTGATCAGGGTTAAATATGAAGATTCATGTACTGATTATTCTTTCAAAAAAATTGCTGAACTTACTCTAAATTTTCCTTCTTTCTCTGTGCAGAAGCAACTAACTCTAATCCACTGAAACTAACGCATATGTTATAAGTTGATGCAAACCTTTTTTATATAAAATTCAGCTAAGTCTTGGTCATAAGTAAGATATTTTTGCTGTTGAACTGAGCTTGCTATTGAAATCAGTTTAATCCATCATTTCATTAGATAAATGCCATTACTAACTCCACATAGCTCTTACGGTTTTTTTGGTCTCTGTCTATATATCTGGCAAAATTCTTAATGACAGTATCAATCCAAAATGGAAGTCAACTTTCCTATGATATCATTCTTTGCATATCTTCAAATATAACTGACTAATCAGCTCTAGAACAAAGGTAAAAAATCATTTTCCACATTTTGAAAGTAAGAATCTCCTGAATTTCTTCAATAAAGATTTTCCTTAATTGATACAGATTTCACTTGAATTTGGAAAACTAGATCCAAAGTGTTCAAAATTCATAATGATAAGATATGACAGGTCTTGGGTTCTTTGGTGTTTGATTTGTGTGTGTGTGTGTTTGTTTGTTTCCTGCATTTCTTTCCTTGAAGAAAAGTGTCACAAAATCCTTCCTCCAGTCTTGCATAATGCATTGTGTCATTATAAATAACTTCTTACAGTAAGCACACCATCTGCTTTTCTGTGCACACCAGCATTTACAGTTCTAATGGGAGAGGCTAATGCAACTAATCTTGGCAGGCCCCACCAACAATTAGTAGGATGCCAACCAGAAACGTTTTTCAGGTCAATCAAATTTTCTTCTCTGACAGGATAACTGGCTTATGCGGTAGACAGGAAGCTGAAGATTGATACGATAACGTACAATGACACAATGCAATACACCTGAATTTATTAAGCTTCTGATTGTGCCTCAGGTAACAGCCTCATAAACAAAAAGGGAAAATACAGACTAGAGAAGCTGTTCCAAAACCAGACCCACAACCTGACTTCAGGTCATGACAGTCATTAATTGGACTATAAAACTAACCCCAATGCAATTGTTTTTCAAGCGTTTGAGTTTCAAAAAATTACTGTGAGTAATCTTTTAAACCAGAGTAAGTCTGTACTTTGCTAGTCAAAATGAAGCCATCATAGATTGGATGAATAAGCAGCTGAAATACTAAATCAAAATACTAGTTATCAAGAGTGAAATCAAAAATAATTATCCAGTGTGATCTAAAAAAAGGATCCACCTAAGTAAAATCTCATTATTATTATGAAGTTGCCATGATCTGTAATATAAATAAAATCAAAAAGTATTATGCTTTATCATGTGTTATTTATGACGTGTTATGGTAAATAAGATCACTATTTACATGCACAGCTTAGCTAACAAGAAAATTCATTTACCAGCATGGTGATTGCAAGCAAGATACCCAAGGATCACAGAATCACAGAATTGTAGGGGTTGGAAGGGACCTCCAGAAATCATCAAGTCCAACCCCCCTGCCAAAGCAGGTTCCCTACACCAGGTAGGGACAAGTAGGCATCCAGGCAGGTCTTGAACATCTCCAGAGAAGGAGACTCCACCACCTCCCTGGGCAGCCTGTTCCAGTGCTCCATCACCTCACTGTAAAGAAGTTCTTGCGCACATTTGTGCGGAACTTCCTATGCTGCAGTTTCCGGCCGTTTCCCCTTGTCCTGTCTCCACTCACCACTGAAAAGAGTCCGGCCTCGCCATTCTGCCCCCCACACCTCAGATATTTATAGACCTGGATCAGGTCCCCTCTCAGTCTTCTTTTCTCAAGGCTGAACAGACCCAGTTCACTCAGCCTTTCCTCATAGGAGAGATGCTCCAGGCCCTTCACCATCTTTGTGGCCCTCCGCTGGACTCTTTCCAAAAGATCCCTGTCCTTTTTGTACTGGGGAGCCCAGAACTGGATGCAGCACTCCAGATGAGGCCTTACCAGGGCAGAGTAGAGGGGGAGGATCACCTCCCTCGACCTGCTGGCCACTCTCTTTTTAATGTATCCCAGGATGCCACTGGCCCTCTTGGCCACAAGGGCACACTGCTGGCTCATGGCCAACCTGTTGTCCACCAAGACACCCAGGTCCCTCTCTGCAGAGTTCCCCTCCAGCAGGTCATCCCCCAACCTGTACCGCTGCATGCAATTATTCCTCCCCAGATGCAAGACTCTACACTTGCTTTTGTTAAACCTCATCTGGTTTTTTTCTGCCCAGCTCTCCAGCCTGTCCAGGTCTCGCTGAATGGCAGCACAGCCTTCCCAACTTCGTATCATCAGCAAACTTGCTGAGGGTGGTCACTATCCCCTCATCAAGGTCATTGATGAAGATGTTGAACATGACCAGACCCAGCACCGGATCATCAGTAGGTGTCTTAAATAAGACGGATAAGGTAATGCTGCTTCTCTCTGCTCTGAATCCTCATATTCAAAAATTTTATTGAATCCTTTATTGCATTGCATGATGCACTGCAGCAATCTTCCAAAAATTGCAAGCTCTGCACTAGTTTGCAGGTAGCTCCTTACCCAAATTTGTATAAACTTTAAGATCTGAATAAAATCATAATGAGGAAATTCAAATGGAAAAATAGAGAAGCAGAGATTTAAGGTTGGGCTATAGAAGGAAAATTAATTGCCTTGGAATTTTTTCTCAGTCTGTCTTCTCTTGGGAGGAGAAAACAACACGCTAGCAAACAACCATAATGTAAGATGATCTTAAATTGTGCTATGTATATTTATCTGTTTCACTATATGATGTGTTGACTTTTTAAATACAGTAAATAAGTACACAAATAGGGCAGTGATTCAATTTAATTATTAAAACTTCATCTCCATAAATGTCGATGAAGATTTCATTGATATCCATAGTTTAACTAAGGCACTGTTCACCTGACAGATATTTATGAATCTTTTTTTTTCCACATTTGCTATTTCATGGAAAGTTTCAGACCTCGTCCCCCTTTCCCATCTTCCCATCAGCACTGTTCAAGCATGGGTGATTTCCTAAATCCCAGTCATTCCATTACTCTGCTTGTGAGCCAAATGCAAACAATGAGGCATTTCAGAAAGAGAATGTGATGTGTATACTAGAGTGTATTAAACATTTCCATTTACCCAGCAAGCAAGTCAAAACAACTCATTGATTAATATACAGCTGTTTTCTCTTCACTGATAAATGATGACCTATATTACTAGAATTCTAGCATTTCTAAAGAATGATCTGAAAAGTAATTTCCAAGAAAAGGAAAAGGAAAAGGGATAAAGAAAAAGGAAAAGGGAAAAAGAAAAAGGAAAAGAGAAAAAGAAAAAGAAAAAGGAAAAGGAAAAGGAAAAGGAAAAGGAAAAGGAAAAGGAAAAGGAAAAGGAAAAGGAAAAGGAAAAG
>NW_024884142.1:23808781-23831702 GCF_019232065.1 Centrocercus urophasianus
AAAAGGAAAAGGAAAAGGAAAAGGAAAAGGAAAAGGAAAAGGAAAAGAGAAAACTCAGAACACACCTTAAATTATTAATTCTAGAAATTAATCAGACAAAATGGACTGTGTTATTCCATATCAAATACAGAAATCGATGTACTGGGAAAGATAAAAATTAGATAATATTCTAGGTCTTAATACTCTGTGTTTTCTTTTTGTACACTTCTCCACTATTGTATTTACCAGTCAGTTAGTAGTGCAGAAGAAGGCTATAAGTTCTCCTAAATGTCTAATAAAAATATTGTTATATAGGAGAAGAAGAAGGGAAAAAAAATCACAAGAATTAATTTATGAGAAGGAGAAATACGAGCAAGTCCAAGACTGCCTCATTTTTTGAATGCGTGCAGGGCTCTGGCTGAGGAGCCAGGGAAGGAGCTGGCTGAGTGGTTGCCAAGTCATTCTCCATCATATTTGAAAAGTTGTGGCTATCAGGTGAGGTCTCAGATGACTGGAGGAAGGGTCACCTCACTCCCATTTATAAGAAGGGGAGCAAGGAGGAGCCAAGGAACTATAAGCCGATGAGTCTTACCTCTATACCTGGGAAGATCATGGAACAGATCCTCCTGGATGACATGCTTGATCACATGAGGAATGAGCGCATGATCTGAGAAAGCAAGCATGGCTTCACCAGGGAAAGATAATGCCTAACCAATCTGGCCTTCTATGATGAAGTGATGGCACTAGTGGACAAAGAGAAGGTGACCGATGTCATTTACCTGGACGTGAGCAAGGCCTGTGCCACATCCTTATCTCCAAATTGGAGGGATGTGCATTTGATGGGTGGACCACCCAATGGACCTTTATCAATGACATCGATGATGGAATTGAGTGCACCCTCGGCAAGTTTGCTGATGACACCAAGCTGAGTGGTGCCGCTGACACGGTGGAAGGAAGGGATGCCATTCAGAGGGACCTCAACAGACTCGAAAGGTAGGCTTGGGTGTTCTAATGAGATTCAACACAGAAAAGTGCAAGGTTTGGCACTTGGGCTGGAGGAATCCCAGGCATTTATACAGACTGGAAAGAGCAGCCCTTGAGAGTAGCCCTGCAGAGAAGGACCTAGGGGCTCTGGCAGACAAAAAAATTAACATGAGCCAGCAGTGTGCTCTTGCAGCTCAGAAAGCAAATGGTATCCTGGGCTCCATCAGAAGAGGGGTGGCCAGCAGGGGCAGGGAGGTGATTGTCCCCCTCTACTCTGCTCTTGTGAGGCCCCATCTGGAGTACTGCATCCAGGTCTGGAGCCCCTAATACAAGAAAGACAGAGAGCTGTTGGAGAGGGTCCAGAGGAGCCACAAAGATGATCAGAGGGCTAGAGTACCTCCCCTACAAAGACAGGCTGAGCAAGCTGGGCTTGTTCAGCCTGGAGAAAAGAAGGCTGCGGGGTGACCTCACTGCAGCCTTTCAGTACCTAAAGAGAGCCTACAAACAAGAGGGTATTCAACTCTTTGAAAGGGTAGCTAACAGCAGGATGAGAGGAAATGGTTTTAAGTTGAGAGAGGGAAGATTTAAGTTGGATGTCAGGGCGAAGTTCATTACTATGAGAGTGGTGAGGTGCTGAAACAGCACCAGGCTGCCCAGAGAAGCTGTGGATGCCTCTGTATGTGTATTCTGTATGTGAATATCATAGAGTCAATCTATGATTTTCCTTTTCATGAATTAATTCCTCAGATCTGGCATTCTTTCTGATAAAAATGTTGAGCATTTTTATTTTTCTTCTTTTTGGTCTTTTTTTCTTTTCCTGAAAAGTGTACAGTAGAAAGACACAAACAAGGCATATAACAGACAGAAATCTGCAACATATATTTTAATACGGAGCAATGTCTAGATAACATAAGCCAAGTTTTCCTACCAAAGAATAAGAACGAAATCATAGAATCATAGAATCATAAAATCATAGAATCATAGAATTGCATCTCAGCCTCTTTGGGATATATCAGGATCAGATAATAGGCTGTTTGATCACTTTTGGTAAATTAAGTGGAAAAGAATGACCAAGGAATCATCAGTGAAAAAACACCTGAGTTCACATGCCCTCTGTTCCATTGCAAATCAGCCCAGTCACAGCTGTGCATCTGATCCATGCTTACATGAGGAGTGCCCAGGCTAGGTACCAGGGCAGTATAGGCACACAGTGAACTTTTAGGAAAATGCTTTCAGGGATGCACAGTGTGATGCTGGTAATGGAAATCAGCCATTAGCTAACACTGTTTTGGCTGGAGTTGCTCTCTTGAGAACAGTAAGAAGGAAGTGGACACCTGTCTAAACAGCTCTGTATGTGTTGTGGAAAACAGAAAAAATACAGGCAAGTGATTCAAAACAATTTTTGTGACTAGCAATTACTGGATAAGTTTTCTATCAGCACATTTCCAGCACAGCAAGTACGAGTTGGCAACATGACTCATATTCATAGAAATTAGATGGAATAAACTACCCCAATCCAAATTTTCAAAAAGCCCAAATTTTCAAAAAGTGTCAGTCTCAGCTCACCAGCCATGCACGTGAAACTACCTGCTTAGAGACTGAGAAAGAACAAGATGTTCTTTCAGAGAAAGCTGTGTGTAGCCAAAGGCAAAAAGAGGAAAATTACATGGAAAGAAGTCAAGAAAATACAAGAAGTTAAGAAAAAAATGTATAGCTCTATGGTGAAATTGCACTTGAAACTGGAAGCAGTGAAACATATTTGGAGTATGTCCTGGAGAAAGCAGGCATGAAGGTTTTCAAACACATACTCATCAAAGATTTCCTACACACAGTGTGCATATTTACATTCTTCTTTTTCTTTTTTTTTTTTCTTTCCAGTATATATTTCACAATTTTTTGGACCACCAAGTAACAGAAGAAATTATAGTAGTGAATGAGTCATACCTAGACATTTCTGACTTATTAGTCATTATCAGTTACTGGAATAATTATTGATTCTGTGCCTGCCTAAATGAAAGATATGTCTGATGGCTCATGAGGGAAGGTATGCAATATTCAGGGATCGTGGTTTTCTCTGGTAAAATGTCCATCTTTCCAGACCGAAGATCCCAGACTGTGCCGCATATACTGCTAGTGATGTTGGAGCAATTTCAGACTGGCTCTGCTTATGATGTTCCCCAAATCAATCAATGTGGAATCCTGCTTGAGATGGATTCAGTACAGTTTGCTGGTGGCAACCAAGGGAGAAGGTTTAACTCTGTCTATACCAAGGCTGTCTATGGAAACATGTACACATAAGCATTTACCAGCTGATCATTACTAATTGCCAATCACAAAATCAGTGTTGGAAGGGACCTTAAGGGAACATCAAGTCCAAGCCCCCTGCTAGAGCAAGTACCCTACAGTTGGTTGCACACAGAAAGGTGGAGATAGATGCAAAAGTCACAGACCAATTAAATCTCTGGGTTGCTGATGGGTGGTATTTGCCTGCATGCAGATACTCCCATGATAATTCAGGACCAGGGAAGAAGTGAGAGAAGATAAGCTCTGGTTTAGGAAAGCAGAGAGTGAGACCAAGAAGTGAAGTCTGTTGTGCCAAGGGAGAGGAGGGGAAGAAGCAGAATCAAAAGCTGTTTCTGTGTGATCCTCAAGCAAACAAATGGAGAACTCCAGTGCTAAGGCTCTAATCCCACTTTGCATTATTCCATTTACTTCAAAGGAATCAGTCACACACTTGGAGTTAAGCAAAGACTGAATTGTTTTCCTGGATCAGGACTTGAAGAACTAAATGGTTAATAGGTGTTTGTAACTTACTTACTATATTGTGTTCTCTAATTATTGGCTCACTTACTGGCTAGCAAAATCTTGTACATTTAGTCCCACATGCTATTAACATTCCTTTCTGACTCTTGGGTTTGTTCTTCCCATAGCTGAAAGACTTAACTGAAATTCTTGTCATAAAGGTCACAACGTCTCCTTAACCATTTGTGTTTGAAGTCTTCAGTGCAGTAAGTCAGGCTTCTGTTAGGACTTTAGAGAATTGGTATTAGTATACAGGGAATCACTACCATGAGACGACAAAAGAGTTTTTGTTGTGTTTTGTGGGTTTGTTTTATTTTTGGCTTGTTTGTTTCTAGCAATGTTATAAGTTTTACACAAATTTCTAAGGTTTTATATAGCTTCTGACTTTTTTTGCTAAATGAAAAAACGAAAGAAATACTTTTGCATGTGCACATTTGTACAAGATTTGGAGAGCCTGATAAAGAGCAAAAATATTTATTTCAATCAAAACTTTATCCTCTTTCCCTTCAGCAGTCATTATGTACTTGCTTCAATGTCCTTCATGAAATCAATCCAAGTTATCAGTATTTAAAACACCACTCTAAAAAACTGAAACATAAAAACACAGAAATGGAAATCAAGTCATGCTGGATACTGTGAATCTTGCAGAACAAAGTATTAACTAGTGCATGTTCTTTGGAAGAAAGATGTTCTCCAATGTGTAGCTATATTAAGAAGAATGTGTGTATGTGTGATGACTATCTTTTCTTAGTTTCTTCAGTATTTAGAAAACAAACTGAAGGTATACAGGCTTATGACAGGATCAAGTCAACATGAGCTCCTGATTTTGGATGCCTCATGCTTAAGACTTTATATAAAAATATAGTGCTAGGTTAGTCCCTCAAAATATCTTACTGTATTTTAAGACAGCAATTAAAAAAGTGTATCTGCCAGGCAGAATCCTGTAAAGAGGAAAAAAAAAGTTTGGCCAAAACTTTACTTTCAGCCTAAGGATGAAAACAGCTTTCTTTCACAGAATCACAGACTGGTCATTAGAACCTGGGATTTCTGAAGGGCAGCCTTGCTAGTAAAGACTGAGGTGAAGAAGGCATTCATTAAGTAACTCATTTTTTTCCATGTCATATTTCTCTAGAGAAGAAAATGAATCACAGGCTCACATTTTCCCTTGCCCTCTTTTTGTCGTTTATCTACTCACAGAAATCCTTCTTTTTGCCTTTGATGTCCCTTGTCAGATTCACATGCTCTCCTGAAACTCAAATTATTCATTAGTGTTTACTAATCTGAGTTTTTTCACCGATTCCTTGCAGCATTTTGCTCTTCTGGGTACATTTGATTTGCCATTGGTGTTTGTTCCATGTTTTGAAGGATCCTGTATGCATATATTAAGGAAACTATGGAAACTATGTTCTTACATATCAGGCAACATTTCAAGGAGCATGAACTCTCACAGCCCACCAGAGATGCAAATGATGATTTAGAGTGAACAAGCCTTCCCGGATGGTTTGAAAGCCTGCTCCAAAGCACATATTGCACAGCAAGGCCAGGCTTTGCATCTCCTGGCCAATTCACATGGGTAAATTATCTCATAGACTGTACAGTTATCCATATTGCTAAACAATATGAGGATGTAGAATGCAGCTAACCCAGGGGATTAAATAATTTTACACTCTCCATTCCTTGGGAAAAAAAAAAGAAAAAAAAAAAAAAAAAAAAGAAAAGAAAAGGCTGAGGAAACTGCCAGGGAGGAACAAAGGACTAGAAGAGGTTACATTAATCATCGAGTCCATCCCCTGTCCACAACCAGGTAACTTACTGCTGGATCAAAGAATTTTATTCTTTCCCACACTGTAAAACCCTCAGAGTATTTCCCAACATCTCATAATAATTTTCAGACTTTTACTAGCTGAAAACAATATTTTTGGCTTCTCCCTACACTAGAGGTTTTGTACTTTCTGAAAACAAAACACAAAGATCATTCCTAATCTGACCTGGGGGAAATTCCTTCCAGAATCCATCACACTGGTCGGCATGTTTCTTGTTACAGGAGCTAGAAAGACCGGACAGGCAAGAGAGAAATTTCTTCAGCCCTCACTGACAGTCACAGTGTGAGGAAATGAGAGGCAAAGGAGATAAAAGAAATCTGTCCTTCCACCCAGAAGGTGTGGTAGGGAGGTGAGAGAGGCACATACTTTTTGCCTTTTTGTCATTTTGAAGAGAAAAAAAAACTTACATTCCCTCCCTATTAAGACTGGTACAGTTCTCTGCTATTTATGAGCTTTATGCAGTCCTTGTGATGTTGTATGTTGCCCAGTCTTTATCACTGCAGCTACATTTCACAGTGCCAATGAGAAAATCAAGATGCTATACCTCTCAGCTGCAAAAGCATTAGTGCAAGGTTCGGACAGACAGCCTCAGAGTTATTCTGGGACCCCAAATTAACGGTTCATATTTGCCCCCAAACCCACTAGATGGCACTGTGTATGGCTGTTACCAGCCCTTATAAACCTGAGGGATAGCACGAGACCAGCAGCTCCCACCTCAGCTTTAATTCCCAGCACAAGTCTCTCAGCTGAGAATCCTATGCAGCTGTTCTGCCCATTCAGCAATTTTCGGGTTCCCTCAGTCACTTTGAATTAATGCTCTTTCAGATGACTACCAGTACTATTTTTTTTCTTAAGAAGCTCCCAAGTTATATTTTTCCAGTTCCTGGGCCTTGCCCAAAACATTCCAGAGGTTTTGAGAAATATTTAGAAAGTCGGTAAGTCTGACTATCCTGTCTGGCTGCGCAGTGTGTATATGAGTGGAAGGGTACAGACTTTATCCAAGACTCCCAAAAATACTGCAGATTACAGGAATTTAGATTTAACCCTACTTTCCATGTTGACTACGCCAGTTCTCCTCTATTGTCTCAGTTCAGATGGCAGAGAAATCGGTGATGGGTTCCACTGAGATCACTGGGGGCTGTGTAGGGGCCTCTGCCAGGTTTCTCAACACTGAAAATGAGTGTGCTAACATTTGGGAAGTCTTTCCCCCTCTTCTGATCAAGGTTTCTTCTCTTGCTGTGAGCAGCGTCTGCTGGTTTATGCTCACATGAAAACTGATAGGACTGCTGAAGAAATGGACGGGACTGCCATGTTCAGTCTGGAGAGCAGGAGTTTTGCCAAGTGCATTTTTTTAACTGACATGGGAGTTTCAATCTCATTCTCGTTTTCTCTGTCTCTCTGCTTCTTGCTCTCTCTGGCTTTTAAAAGTTTGTCTCATGTTACAGCTTCAGCAGCAACCTGAACATAGTTTTGTACTTTTTTAGCCTTTGGAATACAGCTCTAAGCAAAAGTGGTATTAGAAACATCTCTTTTTTATCCTCTCACATCATTATTTTCTCTAATAACATGTATTAGGCATTTTCCAATTGTGCCATTCAAGACTAAGATATAAGATGATCTATAAAACATATGCAAAATGTGCAAGTTGAACAAACATCAACAATTCTTGTACCTTGAACATTTGAAACTGTCCCTCACAGTAAGCTTCCATGATCAGGTAGTAAAGGTATGCAAAGCATTGTGAATTAGGTCATACATCATCATCAAGCACTGAGCTGTATGAAGGCTACTGCCTCCAGACATGGTAGACACAGCAACTGAGTGTGGGAAAGTCCTTAGACTTCTGTCAAGTGGATGCCATGGCTACGGGGAGCACGAGATACAAGCACTGGGTTGGAGATGTAAGTTGGAGATCAAGCAACTGAGTGAGGTTAGAAATGGAGTTCTGTATGCAAGTCACTCTTTGTAGCTAAAGCTTCTAAAAGGGGAGAAGAAAGAGAGAAAAATGTCTTCCTTTTTTCTCCTGGGTCTTTTTAGTTTTATATCTGACTCTTTCCAGCCCAAAACACAACAGCACCATGAGGAATTCCAGAAATTTAGGGGTGTTTCTGAACACAGTATAGGGTTACATCTGAGTTGGTACATTCTATATTGTGCCTTAATAGATTATTTAGATGTGACATTTCTCTCAGCTGGAGAAGAGAATGAAATTAAAATTAAAAGAGAAATCAGTGTGTGTAGTCAAGTTTCCTAATGAAGAACAATTTGCTGTAATGATTTCACCCAGAATTGGGTGTCATGAAATTTTGCAGGCTGAGCTGTACTCACTGTTGGACCTTAAGGAGGAATTATAGAGATAGTTTGATCTCCAGATGTAAGGTTTCTTTAGCTTACACAAATAAATAATATAGTTTAGGAGCATTAAACAATTAAGTATTCTGGATGTTATCAATCCCACAGGATAACATTTAGTGTCCCAGTACAGAAGCCAAAATCTGATTCCCATACCTTCTATTTCATCTAAGCAATTATTTCTTCCCAATTATGAACCTATTCACTCCAAACCTAATAGGTACATTTCAGTTCTATGTCTTCTCTACGCCAGTAGTAAATCATTTTTAAAATAATTTGATATTCATCATTTGCAATTGCCAGTTAACTCCTTGCCTCTCTGAACACAAGAACGCTAGAAAACAGGGTCAAAATAGTTTGCTTGAGCATTCCTTTAAATCGTGAAAACATGTATCTGGCAGTGTTGCATTGTCTGCTTAGAAAGTTTGTTCCACAAAAAAACAAAACCAAAAACATAAAGAGCATTGACATGATATCAGTAGTCCTTTAAAGAAAACTTTTCACAGATGCTGACAGCTGTGTGAGAATAGTTTGTCCTCAACAATCTAAAAGTTAAGTAATTATGAAAATAGAAGCTATGAAACATCAGTGCTGATTTTCCATAAGATAACTAGTTGCATGTCTGCATGTTCACATTTTGCTCTGTAAATGACTCACATTTAAAAAGTTTAAAGAATATGTCTTTACTTTTCTTGTAAGTTCTTGTTTGGCCTTCTAAGAAAGTAATTAATGTGGGCATGTGGTATTTACAGGAAAGCTGGCAAATAAAAATCAAACAAGTTTTTGATGGTGTGTCTGCAGGAATCCTCCTGGAGCTCAATGTGTGCATGGAGGTTTTATAAGCAATTAAACTCTATCCCTGAAAAGCCTACGTTTAAAGCTTTTGGATCACCTGTAGGCTTTTATGCTATGCTGCAATTAATGAGAACATAGACACTTGTAGGAAAAGCTCTAGTAAGAGAAAAGAACATAAACCAGATAAGCTCATATACATTTAGCCTCACTCATGCCAGAAGGTTTCCTTTCAGGCAGCACTGACACAACTTTAAATAGATGCTGCACTTGAAATCCTGCCAGGATTAAGAGGCAGCAGCAAAGGTGCTTGTTTCCTTTGTCACTTCCCATTCCACAGCAAGAGGTGAAATGTAAAAAATACGACAAATGGTACAAAATATCCTACAAAGCAACAAGATCTCCATGGTATTGAACAAGAGGAATTTTTTCCTGAAATTGTATTCCATACAATACAGTATGGAGGTAGTGGGTATAAGTTGTCAGCCATACTTTAGAGCACATGCTGCAGTGTACCACCTGATGTCCATCACTGCTCTCACCGAGGTTTAGCTGGCAGCAGTGCAAACAACCCTCTGCTTCCTCTGCTCCTTCTCCTGTGACTCTTCAGCAGCAGATGGTTATTCTTTGTGCTGTTCCCCCTAAAAAGATACATGGATTTTACTCTCTGGAAGAAAGAAGACGAACGAGTTGCAACCTCCTATTGTCACTGCCCAGTACAGTGGATGTTTTGTAAAGCATGACAGGCATTGCCTGTTCTCCATTAAAACCGTGACTGAATCCAGTCCCAATGGCCTTTGAACTGGGAGAGATCGAGTACTGGGAAGCTGCCTTTGCCCGTTTGTTGTGCCTGAACATGAGGTCAAGAAGAAGTATGTAGAGAGGACAGAGTGTGCAGGCAAGGAGTGTCTTGCACCCTCATTTGCCCCACGCAGGCATGAAGCCTAAGCCACAAGCTGGCCTGCTACCCTTTAAAAAGAGTGTCCTCAATTAAACTTGAATAGACCTCACAGATTTAGCTATTCTTTCCTTTACAGCAGCATAACACTGCTGAATTTAACATACCAAGTGAGAAAAAATCAGATTCAGTTTGTCTACGCTATCATTTTTCCACAGCTGTAAACTACAGTTACAAGGTTGCCTTTGTCAGCACTTAAACTTGACTTCAGCTGGTGTTCATCATGGCAACACGCTTTGTTTGAAGAGGTTTGTATAGCACAACTGCTGCTGAACATTCGCCTTCGCAAGGCTGCTGGTTGTGACACAGGCCTGAGAGCAGCAATCGTGCTCTTTGCCTCTGGAGAGAGAACAGGAGGACGGGCTGCTCTGAGCTGTGGTTGCTTCTGTAGATGGAGCAGGAGACGGTGCTGCTGAAGAGGTGCTTGGAGCCATGCTTTGTGCATCCTGTCCCAGCCACAAGCAAAGCAAACACATGTTTTTCATAGCCCCACCAGCCTGCTATTCCCTTCATTCCTGAGGAGAGCCGCATTCTGAGAGCACCAACAACAATCACTGCAGAACCAGTAGGAGCACACATCACTGCTGAGCCAGCTGCCTGGAAATGTGAATGCTACTCTGCGGTTTCCTCTGGACCCTAAGCCAACATTTACCTCACCAGATGTATCTTTCCTTTACTGCCTATCCCAGCCTGTGCTCTTTTTGCGGTGCAATCCATTTTCCACAAGTGACAAGTCTGGGGGTTCCCAAAGGTAATCAAAGCAAAGCAAGATGCAAAATGAAATGCACAGAGTACATGGGAAAAGGGGGGAGAGCGTAGAAATGAAAAACACACTCACTACTGACATGAGAAATCCTAGTCTGGGAGGAACAGGCACAAAGACTGGGAAAGGATCTTAACATAAGTGAGGAGGAGGTGTGTGGGGTGAAGAGGTAAGGACTGCAGTTCCAGCCAAAACTAATGAGATTGCACAGGAACTGAAGCTTAATAAATGTACAGAATCTACAGAAGCAAAAATAGAGTCCTGTAGCCTTCTTTTTCCACAGATACACTATCATCCATGTTTCACAACTGGAGAAACAAGATGCTTAAGTGATTTAGCTTCAGTAGGTTTGGAGCCCAGGTTCTTCCAGCTCTCAGGCACAGACATAACCAAGAGATTTCCACTGTGTTTATTGCATTCAGGTGACTTGGTGAATGTCAATTACAGTGTCTTCCCCTCTGAAAGACTCAAAATTCATATGCGGTACAGGAAGAGACAGTTTCAGATAAAAGATTGTTTCTGATTTCCAGTTCACTTTTTCCTTTCCTTTTTTTTTTAAAAAAAAGAATATAATGCTAAAATGTGTGGAAGGAAGGAAGAGGAGGCTAGTTCTGCCCATTGTCCTGTACATGTGCAGTTTTTGGCTCAGTGTTGTTAGGTCAATTCCCTCAGAGGAGCAATAAATCTAGAGCTAGTTCAGATTACACATATATTACCTTCACTCTCTGTCTTCTGACTGATGTGCCCACCAGTTATCAAGGCCATCAGCATGCATTTTGCCTCCAGCAAACAAAAATACTAGGAGTAGCTCTTAATCTGTCAGTCTGATTTGTTTTCATGTCACGGCTTGCCCCTCCACGGTGGACAGCACACTGCCTGTTCTTTTATGACAAGACACGTGTTGGTAATAAAATTCCCATTCCTAGTCCAGCACAACCTTTTTATGTGGCTGATCATCAAATTAACCTTCTCCGCCTCTAAATTTTCAGAGTCTGTTGTGGGGGCTCCCTTTCATACAGTAATTTCCCCTGCCTCATAAACGGCACAGGGGCAAAGAAGAAAAAGGAGATGCTGCATACCCTTTGAAGCAACCACCATCTCATTGCCTTTGCAGTATCTACTCATGCCTTTGTGCTGCTGTAATGGTTTCTTGAAAAAGGACCCGAGTTTCCTAATGATATATGGCAACATTTGTCTGACTAGCAACTATGATTGTGGTTGTTAAGCATCTATCTGAAATCAGAAGAGCTAAATAGTCCTTACAGTAATTAGGTCTCAAAGGCTTTTCTCTTCCTACTGCAACTCCAAAAGAGAATAAGCTTCAAAACATATATTAAATGCCTCAACCGTGGATTAGCTAAGGGTATTTCTCAGTAAAGGCTCTGAGGATTCAGAACATGAGGCTATCGATTACATACTATTTTTGCTTTCCACGAAAGGTTTCCAAGAAGGTGGCTAACTAGAACTGAATACACAACCACATTTGTGCTGAATAGATAGAAAGCAAAGGAAACACATTATGTGGTTTCTCAAAACTTTAGTGAATTATGGAAAAGATATGTAACGTTTCTGCAAAATAAAAAAATCTGTCACAATTATCTATATTTTCTTTATTCAACTCCAAGAATTTTCAGCAACGAACGTCTTTCTTGGGACCCTCATAAACAAATAACCATCAGCAATGCTGTCATGGAATACATTTATAAATGAGCTTACTACTACAGAACTGCTCTGAAGATTTCATGCTATTGCTTATAAATAATTTATTTTCCTCCACTGACAGGTGAGGTTATAAAAATGATTACTCTAAAATAAACAATGTTGGCTTGGAGGTTCCTTTTTGCTTTCGTCTTTTTTGATCAGAGAATCACACTGAACCACTCCACAAACACCTTTGGGCTTGATCATTGTAAGGCCCCATATGGTTTCACTTTCCAAAATTACTTCCAGACAAGGAACAGATGCGGAACTGCCATTGCCTTGAGAGTTTGACCTGCAGCACAGGCACCTCATTCTTATTACTATTCACTTTCCACTGATCATGCATCAGTTCCTTTTACAGCTTCTCTTTTCTCATGCCTATTTATGTCAAAAGTCATTCTCTTTGATAATTACACTGTTCTTCAGATTCCCTTCATGACCAGAAAAACATTTTCTTTACTTTTGCCTTTCAGTTCACTGCCTGCTTTGGATAAAGCTGGGTATGGAAGTATTAAAATACCAAGGGAAAGCCTGCTGTCACAATGAGTTTCACCCAAAGTCCTTTGAAGTCATTCATAAACAGTGGTTCCCAATTATTGCTGTTGGGCTTTGGATCCACCCATGGCTTTCTTTCCAGCAAGAAGCATAAGTATTTAAAAGTTTTCAAAAGATTCTTCTGATGGGATTACTAGTTTGATTTCCTGAATAATACTCTCTGAAGATTGAGATAAACATGTCACCACTTGAAAGCTCTCTGTATCACCTCAGGCCAGAATTTAAACTCCTCTGAAGCCACTGTGCCCAAACTTTCACAAACAAAGCCTAATTTCATCCTTAACAACCAAGCCACTCTTTTGTCTCTCCAAACTGAGAAAGGATACACTTTCTGAATTCTTACATCAGAGCCTTCTGCTTATTTTCAAAACGTAGTCTTCATTATTGGTGAATATTACTGGAACAGTCTTGGCATTATTTTGTGCTCCAAAGAAGGTTTGTGGACAATTGCTCATTTGTTATTGCTGTTCTCTCTTTCAAATGCAGTAGTCAGTCAATTTATATTTTAAAGATACCATTTTAACCGTGTCCCTAAATTTTAGATCCACTGTCATGGTCAGAAGTGGCAGTTCATCTCCCATAATAACTTACATAGCAGGTATACAAAATATATTTAAGATGTGCAGATAACTGTTTACTCACAGTGTTTCTTTTCCCACGGTTTAGCCTACCCCTAAGATATTTAACTTTGAAAACTTGAATTCCCGTTGGAATATTGCAGAAAGTACCAGAGGATTCAGCAGGTTGTTCTTTAATATGCCTCTGAATCTGAAACACTAATATCATGTGAGAAAATTTTTGGTTTTGTTGATTATCATCTGATTCCCTTCACTCATTGTTCAGTCTCTGCTAAATTTGAGTACAGTGTCCTGCACTGTACGCATTCTGGACCATGTTCCCTTTTTGAACTGAATTCTAGAAAACACTGCACCAAGTTTGCAGGATAAACAGGTATGGTCTGATCAAGACATTTAGAAGTGGTATAGAAACAGCAAATTCTAATCCAAGACTTGATGCAACCAACTGGATGGAACTTCTATTCCCAGCTCTGAATACCATGTTTGGACTTGCCTGTTTATTTTCCTTCTTTGAGAAGCCCTCTTCTTTCAGAATATGCAAAGTAAGTAGAACCTCTGAAGGGACAGAGAAAGAAGTCAACTCCCCAGGCAGTCCTCTGAGCAACACCAAAGCAAACACGTATGTGTATGTGTTCATGAATATACACATCATAGAATCTCCATCTACCTATCGCCATCTTAAAAAAGGATGGACACACAGTAGTGAGTGTGCAGGAGGCAAAGGCAGCATTGAATGAGGAAAAAAGGAGCCCTGGAGGTGCTTCAGAAATAGCAGAAGGGGAGGATAAACTGCTTGGAGAAATAAAACCTGAAGCCAAAATATCTTCCCATGAAAAGAATCAATTAGATTATAGCCTCCCTCATCTTATTTAGAGTTTCCATGTAAGTGTTCAATGGGAACTTGAAAACAGTTGAAACACAAAATAACATTACAGCTTGACTATAAAAATTACTTAAATGCTTTGTATTTTCTGATTCTGCTTTATTTCCCTTATCCTAAAAATTGTGACAACCTGGGACTGACTTCTGACTGCTTTTGCACCTGGGAGGTTGGCCTCTGTGTTTGCATGTGAGGCAATTCTCTGCTCTGGGCAAGGGCTGACAAACTGCCACAGGCACACAGGGATTATTCAGCACTGCGGGGAGGTCTGCCCTTCAAATAACTGCTCCTCTTTTCTCCCAAAAAAAAAAAAAAAAAGTGTGAGCATAGCAGACCCAGACTGGAACCAGAGCTACTAGCCAGAATACTATCTAGTGATAAACATCTAGTCTCAAATTTTTTCTTTAGTGTCAGTGATTACAAATCATAACTATAATTCTTACATTGTACCCTGCAATAGGCAGTACATGCTATTAGAGATTAAACAGTTAAAAGAGTAGATGTTTTAATGTTACTTGAATATTCACCATATCATAAAATTATCGTGAAAGAACTCCCAATTTGGTTTTTAAATGACAGGTGGCTTTGATTGCTTTACCCCTTTAACTAATGAGGAGTTTCCATAAAAGAAAAAAAAAAATCATTTGAATCTCTTGGTTTTTTTTTTTGTTTGTTTTTTTTTTTGTTTTGTTTTGTTTTGACAAGGCAGGAACAAAGGGACATAATTTTACATAACTAGCAAGTATTTCCTAGAAATAAATAGTGTTCAGGTGGGACAGTCCATTTGCCACCTTTCTACAACCACTCATATATCCCTGCTGCTCAGTGAATACAAGGAGAAAAGGATGTGTTTTAGCATCTCCAAACAATCAAGTGTCACTAGGTAAAGCACAGGGTAAGTTCAGCAGCACAAAACTGTGTTTTTCCCACAGTATAAATATGTTTTTACAATGAAATATTTTTAGCATTGTTAGTATTTCTTCATTTGGACACAACATAAAAGACTGCATAATCAGCAGCTTCTTTTTCCTCCACCCTCAGTGGCACTACTAATTTTCTTGTTGAGTTATTGCTTTCCTTGAAATCGCTTTTGAAATCCTTTCCTTGTTCTTTTAACCAATAGCACAGAAAATTAATGTCATCCAACACAATCTGTTTCCCCAAAGAGGCAGAGCAAACAAATAGTTGTTAACTAATTACATTGGGTAGTGATACTTCAAAGGAGTAAAATTTACGCCCATACCTTGTCTTGATTAGAATGTTCAAGTTTAATGTAGCATGCCACTATTTCCTGCTGGCTGTTCTTCTTCATTAGTAACAAGCTCTCCTTATAAGCTGTTGATATGGAACACATGAAGCCAATTAAAACAGTAATGAAATTTACTTACTAGCAGTTTAAGCACAATGTGGTCTATGATTCATTCAGCAAAAGGTTTCTATTTACCAAATGAGACCTTTTCATTTGCAGTGGAACTCTGAAGGACAGAACGCCCATTCTGCCAGAGTTACTGGCATATGTCATAGAGAGAACAAATTAGGTGACAAAATCTCTTTTAATAGGGAGCCTTATTTTGAATTTTCAGGAGCTTAAATAAAGTGTAATCGCCAAGGTCGGAAAAGACCTCCAACACCATCCAGTCCAACTGTCCACCTACCACTGATATTTCCCCACTAAACCATACACAGCACCTAAACATTTCTTGAACACCTCCAGGAACACATTCCACCACCTCCCTGGGCAGCTTGTTCCAGCCCATGACCACTCTTTCAGAGAAGAAATTTTTCCTAACATGCAACTTGAATCTCCCCTGGCACAACTTGAGGCCATTCCCTTTAGTCCTATTGTCACTTGCTCAGGAGGAGAGGCTGACCCCCACCTCACCACACCTCCTTTCAGGTAGCTGTAGAGAGCAATGAGGTCTCATTTGATCTTCCTCCAGACTAAACAATCCCAGTACCCTTAGCTTCTCCTTACAAGGCTTG
Organism: Centrocercus urophasianus; assembly: GCF_019232065.1. Lineage (NCBI taxonomy): Eukaryota > Metazoa > Chordata > Aves > Galliformes > Phasianidae > Centrocercus > Centrocercus urophasianus. The sequence continues at coordinate 23,824,932 of NW_024884142.1, forward strand.
TTTCTGGTCAGTCTTGAGTCAAGGTTAGGATAAGAACATTTGTCAAATACTACTTCAATATACTAAATACGCTGTATGGGAACTGCTGAGTCATGGCCTGAACCTCTGATTGATCACCTGAGGTGAGCCATGAGTCAGCCAGAGGAGCACAGGTGAAGGCAATTCACCTGTGCTGCCGGAAGGGGTGGAGCCAGGCTCCACTCCTCCTAGACCTATTGAAGAGCTGGCTACCAGTGAGGAAGGATCTTGTCTGGAAGTCCCTCCTTCTGGTGTTTTGTGGTGAGCCCAACTAAGGGTAAGCCTTCCATTTATTCTCTTGTTATCATAATCTACTTTGCCTAACTCTCTTGTTTATTTTGTGATTGTAACATCTTAATATCCATTGATTATACATACATGTATACAGACAGAATGTGTAATACATGTAATGCCAACCAGAGCAATACCAACCTCCTGAGAAAGTAAACTAACACAATAGAAAGCAGATAAAGGATCTTGTTACTGGGTTTATTCTTGCACAATTTAAAGTCACGATAATGCACGTAATCAGTTTGAGTATCATATTCTGCCAGAAAATATTTGTTATTAGTGTAGTTGATTATCTTTTTGCTTCTTAGACTGACTGAAATATTGAGTTCTATGTCAGTCCTTGAGGACTGTAGGTTGCTTCAAAAGTAATGCCTCCTATTTAATTCCATGGAAACTACAACAGATACAAAGAGCTCAATAACACTATTTGATAGAGAAAATTCTCAGCTACAGAAGAATATTTTTCAACATAATCATCGCCATCAGCTGTTCTTTTTTTTTTTTTTTCAGTAATGAACAAGATCCTGCATGCTGTCCTTATAAAAAACTGAACCAGTGAACGTGATCCACTGTTTCACAACTGTTAAAATGGTGCCATTGCTAAGATGATGCTGCCCATGCAGTTCATACTACATCTAACTGAAGAGATGGAAGGCAGAAAGCATCAAATTTGGACTATACAATTGGTGTGGTAGGATAGTCCTGCCAAGACTGGCAACATGCTCTACAGTCTTCAAATTGGTACAGTTCCTGGTGCTATCATGCTGCAAGAGAAACTTCGTCTGCTTTTCTAGCCTGACTTTAGAAGTACAAGCCCTCATCTTCATCAGCAGTGCAATTTAGTGGTCAGAGTTGATGGTTTGTCCAGGTTCCAGGAAATCCAGAAGTATCTCCTCTTTCCTATTCCAAAAAAAGTGCACATCACTTTACCTGCTTGAGGCTGCATCTTAAATGGGAACTTTTCCTTCAATGAGGAATTCACATCTTGTCACTCTATGGACTACCCTTCTGCCTCCGGCTCGCGGTGGTGACACCACATCTCATTACTGGTAATGATACAAACTAAGAAACAATTACCTTCAACCTCATATTGGTTCAATAGGTTCTGACAAACTTGTATGCAGTGTTCTTTCTGTTCCTGCGAGAACATTTGCGGGACTCACCTGGAGCAAAGTTTGTGATATTTCAATGATGTCACCATCATTTCCAATGCATTGAAGCTGTTATTCAGATCCATACACAGTTCCCTGGTTGTAATCTGCCAATTTATGAAGATGATCTGCTTGAGATGCTCTTTTCATGGTGTAACAGTTTGGAACCACTATTGAAATACAGCACCTATTGCTTCACTGTGCTCACATACACTGTTTTGTCTTCATAAATGTTCACCAAGTATCAGTGAATGTCAGTGGGTACACTTTTTTCAGCATGGAGGAATTCAATTCCACATCGGATGCCGTTGTGTCAGACTGCCCCTCTGCCGCCATCTGTCACATGGCAACAAAATGTAATGGAATATTGGTGGGAAGGTTCAACCTCTACTGCCATATCAGCAACATCTGCCTCTGGCTTTGTGGGCCAACACAGTATCACAGGAGGTATTACTTTAAGAGCAGACCTCATTAGCACTTATGAATGTTTTTATTAATGGCAAATAGAGATTAATGCAAAATTTGTAACTGTTTCCATCCAGGGAAGTCTTGACCAAAAATGAATCTGAAGAAAAACAATACCATATCACGAGAGTAATTAATGAAAAAAATGTATTTCAGTGATGTCAACCCTTCTTATCTCCTGTGAAAGGTCAGTGACAGACCACAGATTTTGGAGTTTGTTATGCCTACAACTGAGGCAAGCAAAGAGGCAGCAAACTGAGCCTTGTCAGGATATAGCATGCAAGGAAGAAGCATGAAATCAAAGCACCACCAGCAAGTTCCAGCAGGGAAGCAGAGCAGTTAGTTTATATTAGCACACTGCTAATAATTACAGCAAGCTGATCTCGCTGATCTCACTGACCTCTGAGACGCAGCTGAACTGGCATGCATTCTACACCATTGGAAAGAGAAAGGTGTTGTGCACAGTTTATGATTATTTGCACTCAAGAAGGTGCACATCAGATGGTGGTAATTGCCCATAAATTTGGGGATACACAACATCTTTAAAAGATTTGATGTAGAAATTGCTTAATGAATGAGAAGCTGAAAACTGGAAGAGTATTCGATTTATTTTTTTTTTTCTCTTTAAATGTTTGACACTATAAAACACTATTATTTTCCAATAGCTTATACAGCCTTGGCAAAGCAGGAGATAATACAACTGTCTTCATTGTTCACCCAAAGGCAAGAGCACTAGTCCACTTACAAATTAGATGAATGACAGTAAAACACTACCCAACAAAATGAATTTTACTAAGAACATCCAACAGAATAATTCCTTTTTTTTTTTTTTTTTTTTCCCCAATTCTTTTCCACGCATTTGTCTATTTTTGTATCTCAGTTCCTGAGAGAAAGCACCCTCTGTCCTAGGCTTCTGTTTTGTGGAACATCCAACTGCTGCTAAGTAAAGACAAACAAAAAAATAACCTTTCAGTTCAACTTGGAGGCCATTATCAGAGAATTAGTGGATTTATTTTCTCCTACATTATTTATGTAGCACGCCAGCCTCTTATGGAACATTTTTTACCAGTAGCCTGGCACTAAGTTTAAGCAAGTTGTTTTTTCCATTATCATAAGTATCTTCTTCGCTTTCCTGAACAGTGTGTTGCATTATGGGGCCACAGTGAGATTTTCTGGTTATTTATATTCTGGGTTGAAAAAATCCCTCTGTTTGTTTGCCTTCATCACCGCTGTGTTGGGGTTTTTTTGTTTGTTTTTTTGGGTTTTTTTTTGCTTTTGTTTTTTTTTGTAGGTTTTTTTTTTTTTTTTAATGGTTATACAGAATGCCTTTGCCAGTGAGTCAGGGTTGCAATCTGCAGGGTGTCGGTAATGGATAGTCCTTACTGGTCTGTGCGCTCTTAATCTTTCATCTGAATGCCAAGTTCAGAACACAGGAAGAGTAAGCTGGAAATGCTATTGGTCACCAGCACAGAAATGTCTTTCTTTGCTGCAAGCAGTTTGCAAAAACATGATTATTTATATGGTTCAATTTGCCTTGTTCTTTTTCTTTCCCTTTTTCTTTCATGTTCCTTGGTTTAAAAAAAAAAAAAAAAAAAAAAAAAAAAAAGCTGCAAGAGACAGCAAACTTACACGTTTGCTGGCCACACCTCTCAGATTTCTTACTTCCTACACCTGATACCAAAACCACAATTAACTGTGTAATGGTATCAAATATGCCTTAGAGAGTCTTGCTTGTGTAGATTACCTCAGCACCAAGCCAGACAGGCATCACTCTGCAAGTTCTGTGTCTTATGCAGCAGGCCCAGGAAGAAGTTATGCTGAAAAACCTTAATCTCTCTAAAAATAACCCTTTGTCATGTGATACTACAAAAAAAAAAAAAAAGAGAGAGAAAAAGTGGAGCATGGAAAGATGGGCATGCAAAAATGTTGAAACCCGAAGCCAGCTCAATTTACATAATCTTCCCTGAAAACATAGCCTGTCCAGAACAGAGGTTTTGACCAAAACTTGCTTCAAATAGATTTCATAAAATCCTGCTGTGAGGTCCTCATGTTCCATCTTAACAAGTACAATTTGTGGATCTCTTAGAAACGGAAGATATTTAGTGAAGTTAATTTTGCAAACAGGTGTCAGCACATATCATTTCCGAGCCAAGAGAGTGAAGAGAGGTGGAATGCTGAAACTGGCGTTCTGCTAGCTTCTCCTTGCTGGCATATCTATGCCAAAATCACTTAAGCACAAATGGCACATAAAACAGAAACACCTGTCATTTTTGGTCTGTGTGTATGAGGGCAGAAGTACATGAAACTTCATGAAAATTGTATGCTTGCCTGTCCAGAGAATGTAACAAAAAATTTCACAATGTAGAGCAGTATAGCTGGAGTGGTCATATGGATTTTATCAATAGTTCTGCTCAGAAGTGCCCAGAAGGGCATTGTTCAACTCTCCTGGGAGGGCACAGGCACCCCTGAACTGACACTCCTGGCCTCTTCCTAGCTGACTTGTCACTACCACCTCATCTCTGTTCACACTTAGTGAAGATGACCACCTTGTAATAAGGGTGAGAAAGAAAATCTGTCATTTAGGTCTTATATACTATATTTCAGCACTAACCCATCATCTTCCGTCTTCATCAGCATACAGTAAAGCTCTGCTGAGATGCTGAAAGCAATTTTGCAAAGGTTATTCTTGCTCTGACCCAGCATATTCATGTTGTTCTGCAAGTCAGCAGTAGCTCAGGTTTCCTTCACTTTTTTGGTATATGTTATAATAGAATCATAGAATTATTCAGGTTGGAAAAGACCTTAAGGATCATCAGGTCCAACCACAACCTAACCATACTATCCTATCACTAACAACCCACTACTAATGATGTCCCTGAGCACCACATCCAAACGGGGATGGTGAATCAACATCCTCCCCAGGGAGCCTACTCCACTGCTTAACAACCCTTTCTGTAAAGAAGTTTTTCCTGATATCCAATCTAAACCTCCCTTGGCACAACTTGAGGCCATTTCCCCTTGTCCTGTCACCAGTGAGAAGATATCAACCCCATCCTTGCTGCAATCACCTTTCAGAGATTGGAAGAGAGCAGTAAGGTCTCCCCTCAGCTTCCTCTTTCCCAGACTAAACAGCCCCAGTTTCTTCAGTCACTCATTGTAGGCATATTCTTCAAGACCTTCACAAGCCTTGTTGCTTTTCTTTGAACCTGCTCCAACACCTCAAAAAAGATTTGGTATATGCCTCAAGGAAGTGCTCTCAAGTTCTTTCCTGATTTGAGGTCACCTGACTATAGATGAGAGAATCTTTGAATTCGATATGATGAGAGGACATTTCTTTATGGAGCTCATGGATGTGAACATAGGAGGCATTGTTGTGGTAGTCCTCATTTCCCCCACCCCGTGTTACACTGAGGTGCAGTGACACTGTTCATTTCATGGGTGGCCAATAGAGCATAAACTGTTTCCTTCAAGAACCATGAATTTAGCTGGTACTTGAGAGCAAAGAATTTCTATCTGCAGAACACTGATTAAAAGTTTGTATGCTGGCACTTAGAACACAGAGAACACAATGGCAGAACTCAAACAAAGGTTTAGAGAAGAAGGGGAGGATTGCAACTTTAAGCAAGAGAAAGGTTATTTTACTGTTCAGCTGTGGGATCTGTCAAATTGGAGCTGGTTGCCCATACTCACAAAGAACTGTGATACAGAAGAAAGTGCAGAAATGGAAGAAAGACTACTGTACAACTCAAATATGGGTATCTATGCTCCAAGAATACCTGATGATATGTTGGAGACGTTCACAATGATTTTGCATCATCTAGATCAGCTACTGAAGTACAGCCAGATTTCCCTTGCTAGCCTGCAAACCTGATCTGTAGATGTTGTATACGCTATACTTATTTTAGATTTCTACAGAATTAACAAGTGAAGCCATCTGACTTCAAGCTACCGTCTAACAGGGATTCAAGATATATACATGTGCCTAGCCTTCAAAAGTGGATGATAGTGCCTATCAAAGGAACCTGGAAAAGTTGAGCACTTAGTAAGCACACTTGTAGAATATATCTGTGGTAAAATCACATCTCTGATCAGATTCAGAATTCATCATTGTGCCAAACAGCCAAGCATCATCTAGAACTGCAGTTGCTGTGGCCATCCTTTCCATTCATCCAATTCAGTTTCTCAGTCATGTTTTTCAGTCTTCAGGCTAAACCTGCAGGTCTCAAGTGCCACAGTTGGCAAAGCTGATCTTGAAGAATGATCCCAGGGCTATACATACTAGGCCATAAAGATGTCTATGAGTTGCTTCAGACTTACTGGTTTTTGTGGCCTAAAACTCACTAGTGAGTCACAGTTTGGGTTTTGATGAATGATTTCACGCCTCATAAACTCTCTGCAGCTTGAAAACAGTGCGACTTTTCACATCTGAAGAGCATTCTGTGATTTCGGATGACAGAAATGTGACCAGGGACTACTTACCACTTGGATTGGGCTAGTGAGAAGTGCCATAATTGCTACCAGGGATTGGTCTACAGTTAATTTTGACATTTATATAGTTGCACACACTGTGCTAAGTTTTTATTAATAAGGATGCTTATTGCAATTATTCCACAGTGGGGGTTTTTTGGTTGTTGTTTTTTTTCTTTACGGACCAAAACATGCAGCAACAGAAGTTCGTTAACTGATTTTTAAAGTTGATTAAAGTAAAACGCCCACTTCCTGAAGCCAATATTTCATGTCCCCAAAATAAAGAAGAGACTGTGCTTAGTTCTAATGAATGTAATAGTGGTAGCGGGGTTTTTTTGTTCATTTGGTTTTTTTTGTTGTCTTTTTTTTTTTTTTTTTT